>NW_006916218.1:0-7349 GCF_000464535.1 Endocarpon pusillum Z07020
TAATAAGGAAAACCCTAGACTTACTAGATTAGGTAAGCACAGCTATTACAAGGGGGTTAGAGATTACCTTGTAAGGCGCCTTTGCCTTATATGCGTTTCGCTTGTATACTTATTGCCCCCTTCTATATAGTTATTCTTTTAACTATATACTGAATATCTTAAAGGGTCTCAACCTCTGTTATTACTACTCCTCTGCTATATTAAATACTCTGTACCCTCTTAGCTCCTCTTCTGTTATCTCTTTTGCAGTATGAAATTGCTCTAGGATCCTTATACAGATAAACTAGCAAGCTGCGTGCTTTGCGTATATAGGTTAGGAGAAGATCTCGCTTATACGCTCTATTCTGCAGGCAGCTAGCATGCCTACTCTGTTATATCTTAGGTAGTATAGCAGGATATAATGAACTGTTTGTGTATGCTAGTCGCAAGCGTAGGCAGGGTTAGTATCTAGTACTTAGATAGCTGCTAACTATGCGTTTAGGCTTATGACCTCTGACCGTATTAAGAATAGTGCTGTTGCCTCTGCCTTTGTTAACTCTGTATATAGCATGTAAGTGTCCTGCTTCTAGAGAGTAGACCAGATTATTGCTTATGGCTAGCCTCTCCTTCTCTGTAACGTGGCTGCTCACCTCTTCTTCTACTTGAGATTACCCTATTTAGTAAGTAGGTTCCTTTTGTTAGGTAGTCTCCTTAGCCTAGGTAGTCAGGGGTCCTGGCCTCTACCCTGCAGTGTTCGGCAAGCCTACGTTATATATATGGTTCGCCTGCGGCGCTGCTACTCTGTTGTTTACTCACACATTTCTTGGATTTTCTGTTGCGCTTTAGCAGCGGCATTCTCTCTGCTAGTCCTTAGCCTGTGGCATGACCGTGATGAGCGTGCGTTTTGCATGCGGTCTTATATAGCATCTGCTGTTCTAGTGATCTTCTTTTTTACCTGATGATCTTTTATTTTAATTATATAGCGTTACTTTATATCTATAATATAGATATTAATTAGCAAGATCTAGGTTTTTCTTTTTAGCGCTGCTTTAAGCGTTCGCTTATATTCCTTTGTAATATAGCAGAGGCAGTTATTCTAGACTTTTTTAAGTGGTTTAGTTATAGCTTTTATTATTATTTCTCTTATGCCTTATATACTTAAACTTTACTCTTATATACTATATAACAGAGTAGGCCTAACTATTATAGTATATAGTAGTTATAAGTTATGTATTAAAGGTCCTTAGATAGAGGTAGCTAGTCTTGCTAAGGCTTTAAAGGTTATAATATTCTTGTAAGTTATATATATTATATATTTGTTTTAAGTAAGCCTAAGGTCTAGCTATATCTTTAGCACCCTAATTACCTTATCCTTAACTGCTACTTAATAACTATCTATTTAGATAGTTAATACTAAGTCCTTTTATATATAGTATCTGCTTTATATAAAGTATATTAATTAGTACTTATCAGAGGCAAACTTAGCACTATATACTTTCGCCTAGTATTAGCATTACAAATAAGCTATAGTTAGCCTATAATAATTTTGTTATACGCTTTTGCTTTATACTATTAGATAGGTGTTATCTATAAAGCTAAA
This sequence comes from Endocarpon pusillum Z07020, assembly GCF_000464535.1. NCBI lineage: Eukaryota > Fungi > Ascomycota > Eurotiomycetes > Verrucariales > Verrucariaceae > Endocarpon > Endocarpon pusillum. Next base: position 1,580 of record NW_006916218.1, read on the forward strand.
TCCTAGCATTTCTTTCTCTAAGTCTTAAAATTGTTTTAGTAGACTAGATATAAAGAATAAGAATAAGATTAGCAAGAAAAAAGAGCTCTGCAGGATGCTTATATTAGTCTTAATCTAGTTGCTTTTATACTTTATATATATAATATGTGTATGCCTTATATATAGAAAGTATATAACTGCTTAAATAAGTTAATTTAAGAGGCCCTTCTGCCTAAGGATATCTAGTAGCTTATTATAAGAGACATTGTTAAAAGCCCCTAAGAGGTCCAGGCTTAGTATTAAGACTACACTTCCTAATTATGCCTGTTATGTAGTTTAAATATATAAGGTTAGTAAGCCTATTATAAAGGCTATAGATCTGTCCCTTCTTGCCCTTATCTAGGTCTAGGGGAGCAGAGAGTATTATTCCGCTACATTACTTAGACAAGTTATAAGGACCTTCTTAACAATCTTTATTAGTGTGTTCTCTAGGGCAATTAGCCTATAGCTACTAGGTAGCAAGTAATCCTTCTTGCCCTTTTTATGCAAGACTATTATGATTGATTCCTTATACTGTATTAAAAGAGTACTACGTACGAAGGCCATGCGAATACTATACACTAGTCTAGCTGCGATTTCTAGGGCAATTCCCTTAAGGACCTTGTTTGGGATGCTATCTAGCCCTGTAGCCTTCCCGCTTAGGAGCTTATAATCACTGCTAGTACTTCTTTTGCTGAGACAAAGCTGTTAAGCACTAACGCCTAGTTTGTATAAGTTGCGTATATAGGCTATAAGGGGTTTGTAAGGCTGACTAGGGGTGCTAAAAAGAATTTCTCTGCCAGGATTTAGGCCTTTTTATTGTCTAATATAGTTAGCTTGTCTTTCTTATTCTGCTACAAGGCAGGGATATAAGAGTTAGTGTGTGGCTTTCCTACTACTTGCCTACTTTATTAAGAGAGCCTCTAAAGCCTATTATTCCTTTACTATTTCTTAGTATTAATTAGATTATTAATTAGGCGTCTTTAGTTCGCTTTTAATACCTACTATATTTCCTTCTTTAACTCCTTAAAAGAGTGTCTAAAGCTATAAAGATCTCTTTATTTATGAGTAATAATATACTTGTATCTTATATACTTTACGTATGTTAGCAATACGCTAGCTTTAGAGGACTAACTTAGGCGTGCCCTTAGGCTTAATCTAGCTCTAAGGCAATACTATAGTAGTAGGGTCTCTAAGGCTTCTTAGATACTTTGTAGCAGGCTCTTTATCTAGTCTTATTAAGTTTGGTACAGTACTTTTATAAGGCCTTCTTTATCTAGCTTTACAAATACGAATTATGTACGTTTTATTAGTAATCCTTATAATACTTAGATGTTTAGATTTATCTTAATATATTATAGTCTTGTAGTAAGGCCTAGTGCTCTTTTAGGCTACAAAAGATTACTTAATTACTTAGTACTTGTAATATAAATATCAGGTTAATTACTAAGCTGCAAGTGCCCCTTCTCTAGGTCGCCTCCCCTTTTAGGGTCAGCAGTCTAAGGTTATAGCAGTTAGCTTTGTTAAGTAAGTGATTTGTACCCTATTTGTATATAGTACTAATGCCTTCCTAAGCAAGGTAATAGATATTAAAGTCTCCTAATAGTAGGACCTCTCCCTTAGCCTTATTAAGGGCGTAGGCTATATGTCTCTATTTATATATACGTAGTTTGCCTGCTCTTAGGTTATATATATTCAGAATTGTTAGCTTACTATTTTAGGTAATTAGGGCTAGACTTATTATATTTAGGCTATACTGCTTTCGCCTCTAGTTTGTTACACTTATATCTTACCTTATTATAAAGTATACCCTGGTTTCAGGGCAGGCTTTATAGGCTAATTTATATGGCTTAGGGCAATAAATAGACTAAGTGTGTCTATTAAAGATCAGCTCTTGAATTGCTAAGACTTAGGGTTACGTAAAGCTATTAAAGAGGATATAGCTCTTTTGCGAGTTACTATTATTATAGTTGTATTAGACAACTGAGAGCCTATAGCTTATTTAGGCTTAGATTAACATCGCTTGCTCTTGCGATTATTATGCTTCTTGCTTGTAATGCGAATGTGCTATTCTGATTAATAGTGAGCCTTTGCTAGGAAGAGCTTCTTGCTGCCTACTTAATGTAAATGGGTCGTCTTATATAGCGTTAGTTATTATCTATATTAAAGGACTAGGCTCTTGTCCTTTTACAAGAGATTAGCGTCTACTTGTTGCCTTGTGCTTATTAGCCTAGGGCTAGCTATTTCGTTTCTGTGTTTATGCTGCATACTATAGCTATGCGTATGCTATATGCCTATGTGTATAATATAATTCGTTTGTGCTAGATATCTTTGTAATACGATTAGTAAGACAGGCATGCCTAGCTTTGCTATACTTTATGCTGCTTGCTATAGTTAGCACATAAGACTCTTTTAGTTATATACTCTGACGTAGCATATTAACTCGCATATTACGTATAGCGCGCCTGCTTCCTGTATACATATTAGGTGTGACCTTATTGCTAGCACTTAAAGTATTATATAATCTGAAGAGACTTTTCAAAAGGCTATGTTTCAAATAGCTAGGCGTCTATAATTAGCCCTTTATAGAGTGTTATACGTTACATCTCTTTTATTAGGAATCCTACTATCAGAGATCCCTTTGTCTTAACGCGCTCTTTATATGCGTCTTGCAGGCGTTACGTAGGCGTTCTGTAGAAGTAAAGCTATTTAATTCTTGTAATCTAGAGTCTTAGGGCAATAGATTCAGAGGCTTTATAAATAGTCTGTGCTAAAAGCATATTATTTGCCTCTTTTCCTACTATTATTAGCACTAATAAAGGTACCTTTAGTATCTTAACTTAGTAGTCCTTCTTAAAGATCTTAAAGTCTTTAGTAAAGGGGAAGGCCTATACTTTGTCCCTTATAACTTTTATTAATAAAGATATATTAATGTTACTGCTATATAGCACTTGAATTATTACTACTCCTAATATTGTTTTCTTAACTTCTTTAAGTATTTCCTTATTTAGTAACCTTTTTGTTTAAGAGGCTTAGACCCTAACTATATAATTAATAAGGGGGGTTATAAATAAACTGCTTATTAGTTGTATTCTTGTTATAGTGATGCTTACTTAAGTCACGCCTTAAGATTAGGGATTAGGTATAGCCTTAGGGGAAGTCTTTAGTAGCGTTTTAATATAGTTAAGTCTTACCTTGACCCCTTCCTTTATATTTCTTATGCGCGTTCTTTGTAGTACGCGTTTAATAATCATTACTTATTAGTTACATCTTTATTATAGTAATACTTGCCTAGGTTATATCTTAGAATTAAGGGTGAGGTATAGCCTTAAGGAAGGTCTTTAGTAACGCTTTAATATAGTTAAGCCTTATCTTGACCCCTTCTCTTATGTTTCTTATATATGTTCCCTATAGTATACGTTTAATAATTATATTAAGTTACTTTACTAGCTCTCTTCCGCTTATTACTACTCTGCTATTGTTTTCCTCCTCTTTTTTAAGACCCTTAATAATATCTATTAAGTCTTTCTTTATTTGTTACTAATTAGCGTAGCTTTTCCTTTTCTGGTGTTCTTCTCCTTCTCTGTTTGTCTGCCCCCCCTAGGAGCATGCTTAACACGTGTGGGCTGTACACGTTTTGCTGCTATCTCCCTAGATAACTATAGCTTCTCTTTAGCTTTATAAGCCTTGTTCTTATTGTTACTTACTTATTCGCTTTAGAAGATTTACTTTGTACTTGCTTAAGCCCCTTCTTTATTTTTATATAAGATGCTAGTATAGCTATTATATCTTTAATAGTTATAGTATTAGATAATATAGCTTTTTCTATTAAATAGCTCTATAGTCTTAATCTTGTATTATAAGATAACCCCTTTAGAAATTATGTAATTTATATATAAGGAGCATATAACTTAGACAATTAAAGAAGAGAAAGCCTTAAATTAATTAAGCTTCTTAAGCCAAAAGGCTCTTTTAATTAAGAGGCTAAGATAAAGCTTCTTATTCTTAGCCTTAATATTTCTAGCTAGAAGGTTAAGGTTGTGTCCTTCTTTTCTAATAATACTAATACTATAAATAAGTATAATAAAGGGTCAAATATAAACCTTAATTAGATAAGTAGATTTTATTAGTCTAGTTAAGATTTAATTATAATATAAGTATGTCTTAGATAAGGCGACTAGTACCAAAAGTATTAGGTCATTACTTAGTAGCTTTTTAATTATAACTATATTAAGGGCATTAATAGGGTTGTTTCCTTTTATCTATAGCCTTTCTATAATCTGTCTAGAGAAAAAGGGTTTAAGTAAGTAAGCATCTTCTAGAGAGACCTTGACTAGGATTTAGTTATCAGTGTGAAAAGATTCTGTTAGCAGGCATATAAGGGACAACAGCACTTGTGAGACTAGTACAGGTTGCCTATACATAGCTCACAGGACTGCGGGGATAACTTTCTAGTCGATGCCTAAGATAAGGGCTTCAATTTTCTCTAGTCTAGTCTTGACTAGGGATGGATTATGTAGGGCTGTACGAAAGTACGTACAGACAGCTAGAAGAAAAGGGGTAAGGAGAGAGAGTAATGGATTATCAGGTAACAGAGAGAGGAGGAAGGGCAAAGATTCGAGTTTTTCGATTGTGCTGAGAAGGCTGGCTTTTTGCGTTCTGTTGTTAGAGAGAGCGGGAGGGGAGTGGAGAGGAGTGGAGGGCTGCAGGATTTGGGAAGGTTGCTTATTATTAGAGGGCAGGTGGTTTGCTTGCGAAGAGGGCGTGATTTATATAAGTAATAGGTCAGGCATAATTATATAAATATAAATTTTAATTAAATAAAGTTATTTATAACTTATTATTTATAAATAAATAATTAGACAAAAGTCTTTAATATAAAGATAAAATAATATTTAAAAGCTTATATAAATTTTCTAAGAACCTAGCAAAACTAATAAAAAAGATTTAGAAGTAAGTATAAAGATACTTAAAAATTATATAAGAGTAATAATAAAAGCAGGCGAATAAGCATTACTAAGAAATTAATTTTAAAAAAGAAGATAAGATCTAGTTATTAATACAGAATATTAGTATAATAAGACTTTATAAGAAGCTAGATTTAAAATAGATTAGACTATTCTCTATTATAAAGAGACTTAGGCAGAGCTTCTATCTAAAGCTGCCTTTATTAATACAGATTTATCCCTTCTTCCTATTTAGGACTAGTACTTTTTGCTTTTAAAAGGCTAATTATTATAGTTATAAGACTATAAATAGTATTATTTAAAAGCTAGAAGAATTAGCTTTCGAATAATATTATTTATAGTCTTATAACTATAATAATTAGCCTTTTAAAAGCAAAAAGTACTAGTCCTAAATAGGAAGGAGACATCTTTAGATGTATTTAGGCTCACAAGGGATAATATGTTTCATGTATTACTACTTATTAAAGACCCTGCTAACCCCCTGCTAGGCTAGGAATATCCACAGCCTCTGCTAGTAGAAATAGAAGGAGAGGAGGCGTGAGAGGTTAAGGACATAGTTGATATCAAGCAAGTAGGCAAGGCCTTAAAGATGTGAGCCAAGTAAGTAGGTTGGCCAGAGGACCTGACCTACTACCCTATCACGAACTTTAAGGACTCTGAGGACCTGCTTAGAGACTATTTTAAAAGGCACCTAACAAAAAGAGCGCCTAATTAGTTAAACTTAAGCTGAATATAAGAAAATTTAATAGAAACGTTATATAATAAATTTGGCTATATATATATAG
>NW_006916219.1:0-2583 GCF_000464535.1 Endocarpon pusillum Z07020
TTAATATTTAGTTAGCATTTCTTTATAATATCTATAAAGTATTGTATCCTTTGCAGAGTTAGCTATATATATTAGTCCTTTGTATAAGATTAGCCTGCTATCTTATATTTCGAACGCTAGGTAGTTTTCAGGTTTCTTTTTGATTTCTCTTACTAATCTGTCCTTTTAATACGCTTTAATAAGCTGTCTTTCTTAATCTTAATTAGAGATTATAAAAGTAACTATAAGTACTAAATTATTATATCTTATTAATTTGTCTAGATTTAATTATAATATTAATTTAGGTAGTGCTTTAGTATCCTTAGAGTAATCTATATATCTATTAAGTATGTCTGCTTTTATATTATTATTTCTTTTTCTATAAGAGATTTCAAAATTATATCTTAATAATGTTTTTAATTAGACTTATCTCTTATTAAGTTTCTTAGTTGTAATAAAGTAGAGTAGATTTTTGTGATCTGTATATACCTTTATTAGGTACTTAGATCCTTTTAAATATCTAGGAGATGTGCCTTCTTTAGAGTACAAAGTACTTACTTTATATAGCTCTTGTGTTCCTCTTTTATTTTCAAGTAGATAAAAATATTATTAAGATATATTATAGTAAAGATGTCTAAGAATTCTCTTAGAATATTATTAACTAAGGCTTAAAATATTATAAATATATTTATTAACTTGAATAGCATAATAAGATATTCGTAATAATTATACTGTGTATAAAACATAATCTTTTATTCCTCTTCTTCCTTTATTCTGACTAAATTATATGCTCTTTATAAGTTAAGCGTTATAAACTATTCTGCTCTACAAATCCTGTTATAAAGTTCTAAGATAAGTAGTAATGCGTATTGATTCTTGATTGTGATTATGTTCAGCTATCTATAATCTATATATAATCTTAACTTTCTGTTAGGTTTTAGTGCAAATAGTATCAGGTAATTAGCTAGAGATATTAAAGGTCTAATAAATTCTTTTTTAAGGTTTTCATCTAGGTATTCTCTAGTTTCCTTTAATTCTCTTTCTGAAAGTCGGTATATTAGTTTGAATACTAGTTTAGTTCTAGGTTCTAAAGGTATCTTATAATCTTAAGGTTAATATTTAGGCAGGGCTGTACTTTCCTTGTCTTTCTTAAATAATTCCTTGAATTTCTTATATTCTAGTAGACAGTTATTAAGACTGTCTAAAGCTTCTAAAGTTATAGATTATATTTATATAGCTTTAATAAAGCGTGTCTGTGTGTCAGGTATCTTATACTTATAATTATAAAATATTAGTATATATAACTTCTAATTAATTACTAAGTTATAATATATTAATTAGGGTTTCCCTAGTATAACGTTATATTTAATTTAAGTGATATTTATTACTATTTCTTTATAATAATCCTTAATCTGTAATCTTAATAATTATATTTTTGTAATAATCTAACCTTGTCCTTCTTTAATAAGTAATTTATTAGCTAGCCTTAGCTAATAAAGGTTTTCTTTGTCCCTAATAAGAATTTAATTCTAAAGTATATACTTTTGTAAGATATAGTTTCTTGTAGCTTCTAAATCTATTATAATCTTTGCCTTCTTATTATTCAGAAGTGTATATAATATTATATGTTGCAAGTAACGTGTGTCTAGTATCATGATTATTTATAACTCTTTTTCACGTCTTTTAGGTTATCTTTTTAAAGGACTTTCTAGTTTTTTGACTCTTTTAGTGCTTTATAGGTATGTATTCCTGTAATCTAGTATCTAAGTATCTTATAGTAAGGAGTTCGCACCTCTTTAATGTTTATTACTAGGTGAATGTTCGAACTTTCTCTTTCTTCCTTAGTATAATTCCTGAAATGTGTATATCCCTTATACTCTTTATAGTAGGGGCATGACTTATTTAAGCATAGAAAGTATTTGTAAAGTTCTTGCTAAGTATAGTAATCTGAAACTATAGTAAAAGGTTTCTTAACTTTAGCGGGTTCTGCTCTCCTTAAATCAAATCCCTTAACGTCCTTATTATTTTCGATTTCTTCCTGTGTTAGGCTCTAGGTGATAGTCTCCTACCTGTATTCGAGTTTATTCAGCGTAATGCTATCTTGAAGGTCTCACTTATCTAACCCTTAATATACGTGAAATTCGCTTTTGTTATAGTCTAGGCATTTCTTCTTCTTATAAAACTTAATTATAAATACTTTCTCTTGTTCCTTAGGTATTATGTTCGGATTATATATAATATATTTATGTTTTGTTGCTAGTCTATAGTTTTGATTAAAGTATTTAACTCTTATTTATAGATTTATTAATAATTAGACATAATCTGGTTTCTTAATTTCTAAAACCTTTATATAGTTCTTTATAGTTTTAAGTTTTAGTTTCTTATTATTATTATCTGCTTTATATTCTAGTTTATTATTATTATATATAAAAAGAGTATTAAGTAACTAATATGACTTTAGTTTTTGTGAATATTACTCTGCATTATCCTTATTACTTAAATATATAATATAATTATTATTATAATAAGTAGTCTAAGATAGCAGATTATATAGTATTTTAGGCGTGCTTCTCCTTAGCTGTCCTTATAGTGTTTTCTTAGAGT
>NW_006916219.1:2740-13472 GCF_000464535.1 Endocarpon pusillum Z07020
TGCATTACTCTATCTATTGTTCTTCAGAAACTCTCTACTTGCTCTTTCTATTCTAACGTTTCTTAAGTGGTCCTGGTCTTTTCTCTTTCTTAGTTACGTCCAGGTCTATTAGTATACTTCGTCCTATAGAGTAATGCCTTAGAGTTCTATGTTTTAGACATTGTGTATTGGCTTAGTATTATACTAGAAATATGATGTAGTTTTTCTTCTAGCCTTTTTTGAGTTGTCTTTTATAATTCTGGTTATCTATTTTAATCACTATTTCGATCAAAGGTAACAATTCGCTTAGTTAGTTAATCTTAGATAAATCATCTTTTACTAAATCCTTTAGTCCTTTGTAAAAGATGGCTGCTAATATAGCATCCTCCTAATCAACTTATAAGGCGATCTAGTGAAACTTGGAAGCGTAGTCTGTGGCAAATCCCTTCTGTCTTATATGTAGTAGGTCTCGTTCGGCTTCCTTAACTATATTCATATTCTTATACACTTATTTGATCTTTATTACAAAATTAGCAAAACTATAAAAGATTTATTACGTATTTAGTTTTTAATTCTTTAATGCTTCCTTAAGCTTATCCTTAAGATAAAGTTTAAACTAGTTATATATAGCTCCTCAAAGAAAGGTAGTTATATATAATACTTTCTTTTTATCTATGTCTATTGCCTATATATAAAATAAGAAGTTGATTCTTAGTTAGTTCAAGAATTCTTAAAGTCTCTTCTAGTCTTTATAGAAGAGATCTAGTAATGTAACCTTAAACTGTGCGTTCCTTCCTCAGCTCTTAATAGTGGTAATAGGTCTTGAGGCTACTAATATAGTATATGCCTTAGGTAATGTATATAATATTTATTTAACTGTACTTAGTGTTTTTAAGAGTAGTAGTTAAAGTGTTAGGGCTCAACTAATTAAGACAAGTCTCAATTAGAAGCTAGGTCTAAAGGGTTGATTAGGTAGAACAGGAAGTGCAGTGAACAATACTAGAATGTCTTCAACTTAGGTATAAGCTGATAACATAAGTTGACTACAAAGACTATGAAACTATCTAGGAAATGAGTATGCTTATATAGGCTAAGAGATTCGTGCTCATGGCTGCTCACTTATGAGCGCTTGTGAGCGTTGCTCATTAGTCCCTCCTCACGAACACCTTGCTTAAGGTTGTCTCTGCATAAGCGTGTCCTTTCGCCAAGCCCCTTAGGCTTGGTTAGTTCCAGGGTCTCCTTATACAGGGTCCGTGCAGCCTCCAAGGCCTGTCGGTGCCTAGTGTGTTCACGTGCTGTAACATACATATTCTCTATAGTATACGTTTAATAACCATGCTAAGCTGCTCTACCAGCTCTCTTCCGCTTATTGCTACTCTGTTGTTGTTTTCCTCCTCTTTTTTAAGACCCTTAGTAATATCTATTAAGTCTTTCTTTATTTGTTGCTAATTAGCGTAGCTTTTCCTTTCCTAGTGTTCTTCTCCTTCTCTGTTCGTCTGCCCCCCCTGGGAGCATGCTCAACGCGTGTAAGCCGCACGCGTTTCACTACCATCTCCCCAGATAGCTATAGCTTCTCTCCGGCTCTATGAGCCTTGTTCTTATTATTACTTGCTTGTTCGCTTCAGAAGATTTACTTTGCACTCGCTTAAGCCCCTGGTTTGAACATTCTATTTAAAGAAGAAGTCTATAAAGCCTATTTTATTAGTCCTTAGCTATATAGTAAGAGAGCTTTATGCCTTAGCTAGGCCTTAATGTATCCTTAATCTTTGCTTACTAATTTCCTTACTTTGTATAAGGCTTAAGGCTTACTAGAGTACTATTAGATAAGCGCTTTATAATAATTACTAGTTCTCTAATTAAGACGCTCTAACTATTTAGTAATAAGACTAGCATTATTATTACACTTTTGTAAGTAGTATAACTGCTTTTTATAGGTTTTTCCTATAATAAGGAGCGTTCTAGGGCTTAGTTTAGCTTTATCTTTATATTAAGAGCTTAAGAAGATATTATTTATGCTAGCTATGCTTTCTAGCACCTAATATTATAATAATATAGTAAGGGCATCTTTACTATAAGTCAAGTTTTTTAATAATCTAGAGATAGCTTTTATAAATAAGTTGTCTTATGCTTCTAACTATAAGCTTATAATAAGAGTCTATCTAATAAAAGAGATAGAGAGTAAGTCTCTGCTTTAAGGACTAGGATAGGCATGGCCTTATAGGCCCTAGTTATCATGTATAAGCATCTATTTTAGATAAGTAAGAGTTTAGTAGTATTTAATTTTGTGTCTTATAACTTATTAGGAAGATGCTAAATAGTTAATATATAAGTTATTACTAGTTTAACAATAATATTATAAATACATCTTGTATATAAAAGGAAAGCGCCTTATATAAAAGTTAATAGAGCTATAAGTGTAAGCATCTATTAAGTTATCTTTTAAAGCACTTTTTTAATATAAAGGCCTTATTTTAGTTAAGTATTAATCTGAAGTCTTAGTACTTTAATGTCTGTTTTTATTATTATTAAGGTACTAGCCATATTAATTATTTCTTTTATATTAAACTTCCTTAGGTTTCTTATAAAGTAAATTAGCTTATACTTTTATAATATAAAGATAGCGCTATAATAGTAGGCCTAGCGTAAGTACTTATTATATAACTGCTTTAGGCATTTGTAATTCTCCTTTATACTTTAGTTAAACGCAAGTATATTAATATTATTAATAAAGCTAAAAGCGCTTACTTTAGTCCCTTAATAATTAGTAATCTAATAGATCTATATTATAAAAGAGGTATAGAATAAGCAAGACTAAAGAGCCTTAAGAGATCCTTATATATAGACCTTAAATCTCTTAGACGTCTTATCACCTATAGAGAGCGTAAAAGCCTTATTTAATAAGAAGCTTATTACTTATTTAGTAATTATAAGAGGGATCTTACGCTTTCTTAAATTATAAATTAATTATTAATATGATACTATATTAAAGGCGCCTATTATATTCATGCTTAGTAAAGAAGCTACCTTGTCTCTCTCTTAGTTCTAGACTATATATATCTGTTTAGTAAGAAGCTCTAACGCTGCTTTAGTTAAGTAATTACTCTTTGTTTTTATCTATATTTCTAAAAGAGTATTATATTACTTAGCTAAGAAGATGATTTATTATGCTATAATAGATTCTAGTGTCTTGCCTATTATATTAAGTAAGGCTATTAATTTATAAGCCTTAAAAGATAAGTAGTCTGATTTATTAAGCTTTCTTAGAGCTAATATATAAGTCTTCTAAAAAGCATAAGGGTAGTATCTTAGTAATATATAAGCGGAAAATAAGTGAGTAAGCATAAGTATAAGCTAGTTAATATAGGCCTAAAGAATTCTGTTAAGGATCTCATCAGGGCTTAGGGCTCTGTCTGCTCTTATACGCTAAATAGCGTTTTATACTTCCTCTTTAGTAATGGCTATAAGATAGTAATATGCTTACAGGTATACTATATCTTTAATATTATTAAGAAGTGCCTCTAGTAATAATAAGAAGAAGGCGGCTTTAAGCACCTTAACCTAGTTGTTAAAGGTATGTGCTATAATGCCCTAGGTTACTAGCAGTATAAACTTAAGAGAATTACGTAAGTAATAACTATTAGCTCTTGCTTATTTAGCAAGTTTCTATAGACCCTTAAAGTCATTACAAGTATATTTGATTCTTGTTCTAAAGTTAATCTGCTTAGCTTTATTAATAGCTTGCTTTTTGCAGTTATTTGGTTATTAATATTACGCCTAATCCTCTTCCTATCTTATTAATATCTATATATAGCGAAGTTAATAGGTATTCCTTATTACCTCTAAGTACTCTAGGGTTTAGAAAGACTTATTATAGGCATTCTGTCATGCCTATAGAACTGCTTTACTAATAATCTTATTAAGATAATCTTAAATCTTTGCTATATAAGTATTAATTATCTTAGGCGTATTAAGATACTTTTTTGGTAGTATTATTATAGTTATTTCTATTACCTTACTTATATTAATAAGCTTCTAGACTCTCCTTAGCCTTTTTGTATAAGGTGTGCTCTTTCTATATAACTAAGTCAAGAGAGAGAGGTGATCAGCTAATTAGTATAAGTTATATTTTACTTAGTAGTAATTAAATTATAAGGTTAATAGAGCAGAAATAAATACTAGATTAATAATTAAGTAGAGGCCTCTTGCCTTTCAAGTAATAGTGCTTAAGGGAAGAACTAGTTCTAGTTTAGCGTTAGTAATAAGATTAATTAATTACTTTGCTACTTTATACTTAGTGCTATATAAGGTTCCACTCTAATATAAATCATATAAGTTAAAGTCTCTTAGTAAGACATGCTTTCTTAGCTTAATTAAAAGGTTATAGAGTACTAATATCGTAGGGAGCGCCTTTATTACTAAGTATAAAGCGGGTGACCTGCTATATATATTATAAATGTGTATTATTATTAGTTTGCTACTAAAACGTGTTTAGATTACTAGTAATGCGATATCAGAAGATTTATAATAGATCTTCTAGCTATTAATGTCTATATTATCTTTAATATAAAAGCATATACTAGTGTCTTCTCTTAGGTTATAAAGCAGAGTAAAGCCTTTTCTGTAGGCGTTAAGTAAGGTGTATATTTGTAAGTTATGCTATAGCTCCTAAATAGCTATAATGTTATAGTTATAAATATAATCATCTTTAAAGAGTAGAATTATAGTGCCTACTCTCTTCTTCTGTATATTATATTATAGAATTAATAGAGTTTTAATATCTAATATATTATAACTTCTTTGTTAGAGCTATTCTCTTAGGAGTTATTAAGGCCTATAATAGTAAGCTTTCTAGGCGGGCGGCCACGTTTAGTCTTAGCAAAAGCCCTTTCTCTAGATTTAGCGTCTATAAGGCGCTAAAGGCTATTACTTCTTAGGCGTCTTGTTAGCAAAGTTAAGGATATTATTATGCTGCTATTATAGCTAGAGTCTATTAAATTATTAATAGGACTTATGTGCTTAGTAGCCCCTATTAAAGCGTTCTAAGGCTCTGCTAAAGGCAAGGCATTTTAATAAGATTAGGTCCTTAGTTATTTATTCTTAATTAGACGTAGTTTCTTAGCCTATCTTACCTTATAAGAGGGTAATCATACTTAGTGCCCTAGCTATACACAGACTATATAATAATAGCAATTTATAGCCTCTTTATTAGGACATTTCTTAGTATTATAAGGAGCTGTGTAATACTTATAATTTATAAGTTATCTATACTACTTACTTAGATGTCTATAACCTTAACAATTATAATACTAGATTAGGCGGTTATGTATAAACTATTTATAGTGCTTAAGCTTATAATTAATAATAAACCCCTTAGTTAATATTTAGTTTATTATCTTAGCGGTTTTTACCTTAACTAGAAGTGAGAAAAAGATCTTCTTATCTTTGATTACCTTAGCTAACTAGCTTATCTTAATAATCTTAATATCTTTATATAGGCTACTATTAAGCGTCTGTAGCCTTTTAATCTCTTCTAATTATTTAGTAGTATCTACTCTATTTACTTGGATACTATATACTATAACTATAAAGGTACGTTGCTAAAGCGTTACTAAAGTCTCTATTACCTTAATCTATTCTGTATCTTTTAAAAGGGTAGCTTTTGCCTCCTTAAATAAGGCTGTAATCTTAATATCTCTATTTCTTATTCTATTCACCTTTATAAGTCTAAGGGCCGCTTTCTTAATCCTTTTTACTAGTTCCTTTGCTTTCCCCTTATATATTATACGCTTCTTTGTTTTATTAGATATCTTGATTATAATTTCCTTCTCCTCTTTTCTAGGGGCATTGCCTATCTATGCTAGGCGATAAGAGGCGATAGGTCTCAGGGAGCACTATGTCTTGTTGTTGACTATGTTTCGCTTCGCTGCTGCAGCGTATGACGCTTTCAGGGGGCGTGCTTCCTAGTGAGGATTCGCCTGAGGTAGTTTCTGTTCCTTAATCTTCGTTAGCCTGTCCTCTATACTTTGGAGGATCGCCTTAGTGGATCTCGTTAATCCCTCTTCATCTCAGGCGCCCCTGGCGTCCTGCCCTCTTCCTTCCTTTAGCAGCTTTCGCGCTTTGTATAATATGTACAACACCTACATATTACTGTCACTATTATTCTCTTTCTTTATTAGGTAGTCTAAGATGCTATTAATCGCTTTGTCTTACTAAGTATCTGTTATAGTTAAATTAGTTCTATCTTTATAATTATTTTTAGTTTTTTTATATTTAGTTTTAATTATTTATAACTAATTAATTATATATATAATAAGAAATAATAAGAATAAAAAAAATATAATAACTTAGCTTTAATTAATTATAATTAATTATTATTAAATGTAATGCTAAACTGCTTTTGCTATCTATAGATATTTATATTCTCTTAACTAATTAATATAATAACTTGTATAGAAGTTATATCTAACTCTTATCTAAAGTTTAAATATAATCTTGCTCTAATAGTTAGTAACGTTATGCCTGTTCTGATATAGCTCTAGGTTATGTGATAACTATTAGACTAGTAACTTAGCAGTAATTCAATACTCCCCCTGTTATTTAAGTCGCACTTATTATAAACAGCTATACGTATTATTGCAAGTAGTCGACTTATATAGCTTTTCTTCTCTGCTTAAACTGCACTTAATTGTCCTAAGTTAGCAGCTTAAAGAAAGGGTTATACCTGTCTGATTATTTGCCTACAGTATTAGTCTGCGCTTCCGCCTGTAGTCCTCCTTATAGTACTGTATGCTCTAAGGTTATTCAGGGCACTTTATTAAGGCCTATAAATGTTATAGCCTTAAAAACAGCATCTGAATAGCTTATATAATTGCGTAATTACAAATCTGGGATTTAGTTATATTATATAGCTAAATTTA
This sequence comes from Endocarpon pusillum Z07020, assembly GCF_000464535.1. Taxonomy (NCBI): domain Eukaryota; kingdom Fungi; phylum Ascomycota; class Eurotiomycetes; order Verrucariales; family Verrucariaceae; genus Endocarpon; species Endocarpon pusillum. The sequence goes on from NW_006916219.1 coordinate 9,637, forward strand.
TGTGACTAGATTCCTTGTACTATAATATAGAAATCCCTATATACTAATAGCACTCTCTAATAGTGTTATATTAGTATTCTTTGATTCAAATAAGGCTTATCTTAGTTCGGAATTATATAAAGATGTCCTTAGAGAGTGCCTTAATAAGTCTGTTAGCAAGTATATCCTTTATTAATACTTAGGAAGTCTGAATTTCTCCTTCTTCTTTTAATTAGCATATATAGTAATACTAGATATTAATATACTTTATTTAATTATGTTACTTAGGGTTTTGTATTAGCTTTAAACAGCCTTTATTATCTCTATAAAGCGTTATTATTACTTGCTCTGCTCCAAATTTATTAAGGAGGCGTCAAATCTATATAGCCTGCCTTATTACTACTCTAATAGCTAGATATTCTGCTTTTGTATTAGATGTTAACACTGTCTTCTGCCTCTTAGATATCTAGAAGATAGCCATATTATCTAGTAGAAATAGATGATCTATTATTAACTTTTTATTATCTAGATCTCTTACAAAGCTAGTATCTGCGTATCTGTATAGCTATAGCTCCCCTTAAGGAGTACTCTGTATAACATAATTAACTCTAAACTCAAGGCCTATCTCTGTTATCCCTTTAAGATATTATAAGACTTTTCTTATAGCCTTAAGGTGCCTTATATATAAATCTGCGTATTACTAGCTTAAATAGCTAATACAAAAACTAATATTTAGCCTTATACTATATACTAGATATAGCAACTTTTTAATTAGCATTTAATACACCTAAATATTAGTCTCTTTTATATCTTCTTCTTTGTCTAAGGCTATAAATGTGCTAGGCTTTATTAGTATAACTATAATATTATAGTCTGTTATGCCCTTTATAATAAGAATCTCTCTTAAATAGATAGTCTAGTTAACTTATAGCTATTAGCAAACTCTGTCTCTTTTAATCCTTATCTCTATAATCATCCTCGCTTCTCCTAGGTCCTTTGTATCAAAGTTCTGCTAGAGAAGAGCTTTGATTTAGTGGATGGCTTCTGGATCCTCTGCTGCTAGTAGCAGATTATTTATATATGTACTAATAATCGTTTTTTTATTACTAAATATTAGTATGCTTAGATCTCTGTTTAGCGTGCTATATCTGTTAGCTCTTAAGATACCTATAAGCTTCTCTTTTTACTTCTTTACAGATTACTTAAGTCTGTATAGGCTCTTAATGATTCTGCACGCCTATTAGTCTCTATTTAGCCCTTCTCTAAGTAGTACTTCTTTAGGAATCTATATAAATATTTGCTTATCTTCTTCTCTTAACTCGCTAGCCAGATAGGCGGCAACTATATTCATCTAGTATAGTTCTATATCTTTTGCTGCAATAATAGCAAGAAACATCCTGAGGGACTCTCTTCTGATGATAAGAGCAAATGTCTCCTTATAGTTAATCCTATGAATCTGTGAGAAGCCCTGTGCTACAAGCTGTGCCTTGTATCTTGCTGGCTGGCTATTCTTATCTCTCTTGATCTTGAATACTCATTTGCACCCTATCAACTTCCGGCCCTCTGGCAGCCTCTTAATTCTCCAGGCTTGGTAGGTGCTCAGGTTCTGTAGTTCTTTATCAATCGCATCTCTCTATTGCCTACTGTATACAGGGTCTGTCACCGCTTATACGTAGGTCCTTAGCTTATTTGGCCCTGAATAGCCCTTCTTTCTCAGCTCATCTAGCCTTAAGTGGCCCTTGTTTCTATATGCTAATAATAAACTCTCTCTCACGCTAGAGTCCTTATTAACGTCTATTATATTAATAGTCTTTCTAGCTGTCTTATCTAAGTCTTTAGAGTGGCTAGGCTACTCTGCCTCTATAGCCCTTACAAGTATACTAAGACGCTTACTTAACTATATTACTTTTTCTTTGTTTACAAATATACTAGGACTCTTACTTAACTATACTACTTTATTATAGCCTAGCTGTGCTCTCCCTCTGTCTGCAAGTATACTAAGACTCCTTTTACCTAAACATACTTCTTTTAATGCTAAGGTAACTTCTATAACGCTAGCAGCCTTAGTATCCTAGGCTCTATAAGTGCCTCTTATCACGTTTATTACAAAGGCGAACTATCTTAATATAGCAGAATCTTTTGTAATCTTTATAAGGGTCCTCTGACTTATAGCAGGATCTTTTATAACCTTTATACCTGACTTATTTGCCTAGCTAGAGAGCTATTATAATTGTCGCTTACTTATCTTATGCTACTTTATAATAGACGGTTCTCTTACTAGTTATATACTTAACTTACTTAGTCTAATTCTCTTAGACATGTCTTAGTCTTATTTAATTAACCCTCCTTCTAAAGGAGATATAGAATTAAGTAGATCTGTAGTATTATTAGCTTGCTTTTAAGGCCTACCTCTCTTTTTAGAAGCATCTAGTTATGCTCTCTCTATATATGTTCTCTGCAGAGTATCTATAAAGAGAGGCAGAGAGTACTATATTAAGAGGTCGGCTCTCTTACGTCTTTTGTTAACAGAGTATGCTAAGATAGTATAAGTGTTTTACTATATAGGACTCTATATACAGATTTGCTTTATAGTTAGTATATACTCTATTAAAATGCTAGTCTAGATCCTTTTAATATTAGACTTCTATCGCTTCTTTTTAAGGATATAAGTATAGATAATGCTACTAAATATTTATAAATGACTAAGATAAGGTATCTAGCTAGTCTAAGCCTACTTAAGAGTTATCTTAATTTCTTTTGCTAGCAGTTAATTTTAAATATAATTAGCAGTATTTATAGTCTTAGCTTAGAAGCGGTTTAATAGGCTATTATTAATTAGTATTAAGTCCTTTATTATATAAATAGTTCTTTATGTTTGTTTTATATTACTATTATATTTAAGAGTATAAAGCATAAAGGAGCTAATAGATATGCTCTTTATCTTATAATAGTCCTTAAGGGTAATGCTTATAAATTCTCTTCCTTTATTAACTTAGAATATTATTAAAGAATACCCTAATTTAGCTACTACTATAGCATGCTAGTTTTTAAAGTACTTATACACATCTGACTTCTGTGTTAAGAAGCCTATCTAACTCTTCTTTATAAAGTCATCCTCTAGTACTATAACATAATGCTTGCTATAGAAGAAGGCAGAGTAATAAGGTCCCTATAAGTCAGAGTGTACTAATTCGAGTTTCCTTGTAGTCTTTTGTCCTCCTTTATAATGAATTATCTACGTCTGCTTACTCTTGACGCAGGGCTTACAGATTTGACTATTCTCTTACTGTTCAGTTAGCTCTGTTTCAGAAATAGCCAGATCTAGCTCGAAGATAGCCTGATCTGTGTCTGAAGTGGCTAGATTCATACTAGTAGACATCCTGCTAGCTTAGGCAACTCGAATATGGCTTGCGTAGCTAAGTTAATAATGCTATAGTTGTTATTGTGGATTCTTAGCTGTTTTAAATATTAGTCTGCCTTGTATAGCTATTAGTATAACAGCATAAGTACTATTAAGTACAAAAAGGTTATCTTTAAGAGTTATATAAGTGATAATTTCTTTATTAATAATAAATATTATATAGTTGTTTATATCCATGCCAGATCTAGCTCGAAGATAGCCTGATCTGTGTCTGAAGTGGCTAGATTCATACTAGTAGACATCCTGCTAGCTTAGGCAACTCGAATATGGCTTGCGTAGCTAAGTTAATAATGCTATAGTTGTTATTGTGGATTCTTAGCTGTTTTAAATATTAGTCTGCCTTGTATAGCTATTAGTATAACAGCATAAGTACTATTAAGTACAAAAAGGTTATCTTTAAGAGTTATATAAGTGATAATTTCTTTATTAATAATAA
>NW_006916220.1:0-3613 GCF_000464535.1 Endocarpon pusillum Z07020
TGAATTTCTCCTTCTTCTTCCAATTAGCGTATATAGTGATGCTGGATATCAATATGCTTTGTTCAATCATGCTGCTCAGGGTTCTGTATCAGCTTCAAGCAGCCTTCGTTGTCTCTATAGAGCGTTACTGTCGCTTGCTCTGCTCCGAATTCGTTCAGGAGGCGTCAAATCCACACAGCTTGTCTTGCAGCTGCTCTTATAGCTAAGTACTTAGCCTCTGTGCTAGATGTTGACACTGTTCTCTGCCTCTTAGACGTCTAGGAGATAGCCGCGCCATCTAGTAGAAATAGATGACCTGTTGTTAACTTTCTGTTATCTAGATCTCCTGCGAAGCTAGCATCTGTGTATCTGTATAGCTGTAGCTCCTCCCAAAAAGTACTCTGTATAACGTGGTTAACTCTGAACTCAAGGCCTATCTCTGCTGTCCCTTTAAGGTATTATAGGACTTTTCTTATAGCCTTAAGGTGCCTTATACATGGATTTACGCATTGCTAGCTTAAATAGCTAATACAGAAACTGATATCTAGCCTTATACTACATGCTAGATATAGCAACTTTTTAATTAGTGTCTGATACGCCTGAATATTAGTCTCTTTTATATCTTCTTCTTTATCCAAGGCTATAAACGTGCCAGGCTTCATTAGTATAGCCACAGTATTACAGTCTGTCATGCCCTTTATAGCAAGAATCTCTCTCAGATAGACAGTCTGGTTAACTTACAGCCGTCAGCGAACTCTGTCTCTTCTGATCCTCATCCCTACAATCATCCTCACTTCTCCTAGGTCCTTTATATCGAAGTTCTGCTGGAGAAGGGCTTTGATGAGGGACTCTCTTCTGACAGTAGGAGCAAACTTCTCTTTATAGTTAATCCCATGAACCTGTGAGAAGCCCTGTGTCACAAGCTGTGCCTTGTATCTTACTGGCTGGCTATTCTTATCTCTCTTGATCTTGAACACTCATTTGCACCCTACTAACTTCCGGCCCTCTGGCAGCCTCTCAATTCTCTAGGCTTGGTAGGTGCTCAGTTCTGCAGTTCTCTTTATCAATCGCATCTCTCTATTGCCTACCGTATACAGGGTCTGTCACTACTTATACGTAGGTCCTCAGCTCATCTGGCCCTGAGTGGTCCTTGTTTCTGCATACTAACAGCAAACTCTCTCTTACGCCAGAGTACTTACTAACGTTTACTATATCAATGGTCTTTCTAGCTGCCCTGTCTAGGTCTTTAGAGTGACCAGGCTGCTCTGCTCTGTAGCCCTTACACAAGTATACTAGGACGCTTACCCGACTATATTACTTCGTTGTAGCCCAGCTGTACTCTCTCTCTGCCTGCAAGTGTACTAGGACTCCTCTTACTTGAATGTACTTCTTTTAACGCCAAGGTGACTCCTGTAACGCTAGTAGCCTTAGTGTCCTAGGCTCTGCGAGTGCCTCTTATTATATCTATTACAAGGGCAAATCATCTTAATATAGCAGGATCTTTTACAACCTTTAAGGGTCCTCTGACTTGTATAGCAGGATCTTTTATAACCTTTATGCCTGATTTATTTGCCTAGTCAGAGAGCTATTACAGCTATCGCTCGCTTATCCTATGCCGCTTTATAGCAGACAGTTCTCTCACTAGCTATAACTTAACTTACTTAGTCTAAAATTCTCTTAGATATGTCTTAGTCTTATTTAATTAACCCTCCTCTTAAAGAGAGTATAGAATTAAGTAGATCTGTAGCATTATTAGCTTGCTTTTAGGGCCTACCTCTCTTTTTAAGAGCATCTAATTATGCCCTTTCTATATATATTCTCTGTAAAATATCTATAAGGGAAGGTAAAGGGTGCTGTATTAAAAGGTCAGTTCCTTTGCGTCTTTTATTAACAGAGTATATTAAGATAGTATAAGCGTTTTGCTGTATAAGACTCTATATATAGATTTGCTTTATAATTAATATATACCTTATTAGAATACTAGTTCAGGTCCTTTTAATATTAGACTTCTGTCGCTTTTCTTTAAGAATAAGCATAGATAGTACTACTAAATATATTTATAAATAACTAAGATAAAGTATCTAGCTAGTCTAAGTCTGCTTAAAAGTTATCTTGATTCCTTTTACTAGTAATCGATTTCAGATATAATTAGTAATATTTATAGTCTTAGCTTAGAAGCAGTTTAATAGATTACTATTAATTAGTATTAAGTTCTTCATTATATAAATAGTTTTTTACGTTTACTTTACGCTATTATTATGCTTAGGAGTATAGGGTATAGAGGAGCTAATAAATATGCCCTTCATCTTGTAGTAGTCCTTAAGGGCAATACTTATAAATTTTCTCCTTCTATTAACTTGGAGCGCTGTTAAAGGATACCCTGATTCAGCTACTACTGTAGTGTGCCAGTTCTTGAAGTACTTGTACGCATCTGACTTCTGCGTCAGGAAGCCTATCTAACTCTTCTTCGTGAAGTCATCCTCTAGCATTATAGCATAGTGCTTGCCGCAGAAGGAGGCAGGGTAATAAGGTCCCTATAAGTCAGAGTGTACCAATTCGAGTTTCCTTGTAGTCTTTTGTCCTCCTTTATAATGAATCATCTGCGTCTGCTTGCTCTTGACGCAGGGCTTACAGATTTGACCGTCCTCTTGCTATTCGGTTAGCTCTGTTCCAGAAATAGCTAGATCTAGCTTGAAGATGGCCTGATCTGTGTCTAAAGTGGCTAGATCCATGCCAGTAGACATCCTGCTGGCTTGGGCAACTCGAACATAGCTTGCGTGGCCGAGTCGATGATACTATAGTTGCTATTGTGGATTCTTAGCTGTTTTGAATGTTGGTCTGCCTTGTATAGCCATTAGCATAGCAGTGTGGGTGCTATTGAGTACAAAAAGGTTGTCCTTAAGAGTTGCGTAAGCGACAATTTCTTTATTAATAACAAGTACTATATAGTTGTCTATATCTATGTATTTTACTCTATTTAACTTTAATTAGTTAAGAGATAAGAGGTTACTTATACAGGCTAGTGTGTATGCTACATTATTAATATCTATGTAGCCGTCTTCTGTCTTAATTCTGATAGTACTAACTTGTTTAGCTATAATAGTGCTAGCATTAGTAGTAGTAACTTATTTAATTACAATTATTAGTGCTTAGAACTAACTGATCTAGCTGGTAATATATTTGCTAGCGCAGGAATTAATATACTAATTACGTTCTTTATTAAGCTTAGTTAACTTTACTACATAAACAACATCATAAGGGAACTCTTGCTATTTAAAGTTATTATCTGTGCTATTTTTGGCTTTTACCTAATTAATATAGATTTAAAGAGTACTCTCTAGGCTTATAACCTATTAAAAGTAACGCTAAAACTGCTTCTATTATCTATAGATATCTGTACTTAATTAAATAATTAATTTAATAACTTATATAGAAGTTGTGTCTAACTCTTATCTAAAGTTCAAGTATAATCTTACTCTGGTAACTAATAGTGCTATGCCTGTTCCAGTATAGCCTTAGGTTATATAACAATTACTAAGCTAGCAGCTTAGCAGTAATTTAATAATTAGTAATTATTTTATCTATTTAATAATATTATAGCTTAATATCTTAGTTCTTAAAGCATTTATATACA
>NW_006916220.1:3680-12220 GCF_000464535.1 Endocarpon pusillum Z07020
CTATAAACTTAAATATAAAACTAAATATTAATTATTTATTATTTTTATTAGTAATAAAGTTAAAATCAGAATATTTAATAATTTGCTTAGGTTTAAATTATACTCTATAGCAGATTCAGAACTTCCTTATAAAGTATAAGTATTATAAGAGATATTTAATAACGTGATTTATAAGCGTCTAGCGTATACAAGCGTCTAGCGCACTTTTCTTCTACATCATGACCTTCTCACTATTGTATGTAGCTATAACACAACAACATAATGAACTCTTAATCCCAAGAAGCCAGAATTCTCCTTGCCATCCAGGCTATCCGTACAAACTAGGAAATGTCGATCTGACGTGCTGCAAAGACGTACGATGTCCCTCAAACCTCCCTCCGCAATCGAATAAAGGGCTGTACCCTGAAGGCCGAAGAACGCAATACCCAACATAATTTGACCCCGACCGAAGAAGAGACGCTTGTACGATATATCCTCGACTTGGATTCGCGAGGATTCCCGTCCCGGATCAACGACGTACGAGATATGGCCGATCTCCTCCGCCAGACGCGTCATGCGAAGCCTGTTGGCAAGCAGTGGCCATACAACTTTGTACAACGCCGCCCTGAGCTCAAGACGCGTTTTTCGCGTGCGTATGACTTCCAGAGAGCCCTCTGTGAAGATCCCGACCAGATAAACGCGTAGTTCTGGCTAGTGGTCAATATGCGTACGAAGTACGGCATCCAAGATTGTGACTTCTACAACTTTGATAAGACAGGCTTTATGATAGGAGTCATCTGCGGCAATATAGTAGTCACCCGCGCAGATCGATCTGGTCGAGGTAAGCAGCTTCAGCCTGGCAATTGTGAATGGGCGACAGCGATTGAGTGCGTGAGTAGTGATGGCTTTGTACTACCATCATTCTTGATCTTGCAAGGTGTTAATCATCTTGCCTCTTGGTACACTGAATGTGACCTTCCTGATTCTTGGGTGATCAAGACCTCAGGCAATGGCTGGACGAACAATGATACAGCTTTAGATTAGATCAAGCACTTTAATAAGCATACTTCCGTACGACAGAAGGGTACATATCAAATGATTGTCTTAGATGGTCATAAGAGTCATTTATCCGTCCAGTTTAAAGAATTCTGTAAAGAGAAGAATATTATTACTCTTTGTCTTCTTGCATACTCTTCTCATCTTACTCAATCATTAGATGTTGGTTGTTTCAGTGTCTTAAAGCGATCGTACAGCAAAACTTCAGGATTTCATTAAAGCCTACATCAATCATATCACCAAGACTGAGTTTCTCCTTGCCTCTTCAAAGCCGCCTACTTCAACACAATAACAGCTGAAAACATTAAAGCTAGCTTCTAAGGTACTGGTCTTGTGCTGTATAACCCTCAGGCTGTCTTATCCAAGCTTGATATTAAGCTACAGACGCTAACACCGACTGGACCTCCCCCCTCTCAAGCCGACCCATGGGTCCCTCAGACACCACACAACCATCATGAGGCCGTTTCACAATCAGAGCATGTACGACATTGTATTGCTAGGCATTAAGGAAGCTCTCTAAGTAGTGTTTTTTCAGCTGTTAAGCAATTGGCGAAGGGTACAGAGCTGATTGCTTATCAAATGACACCCTTCTGCATAAGGAGGTCCGTACGCTTCACAAAGCTAATGAGGCTCTTGCAAAGCGTCAGAGGGCCAAAAAACACGCGTACGAGCTGGAGGTGCACTTACTGTAGAGGATGCACATAGTTTAATTAAGCAAAAAGAGAGATCGTACGACCGCAATTGAGTAAGAGGTCGGTAGAAGGGGGTGTCGCGCAGGCTGGGTTGTCGGGCTTACGGCATTGTAGGAGATGCGGCAAGACTAACCATAATGTACGAACCTGTCAAGAGATTGAAGAGACATCTGAGAAAGATAGCGACATAGAGAATAATTGATTTTCTGGTGTTGTGGCTGCGTACGATAGTCAGAAGGTTGTGATGTAGAAGAAAAGTGCGCCAGACGCTTGTATGTGCCAGACACTTATGAACCACGTTAGTAGCTTTATAATAAATACTAAAGTTACTTATATATTAATTTAATTTAGATATAGCGAAATAAATATCTAGGCAAGAATAAACTATAGTAAACATTATATTACTAATCTTTTATTAGTAATTCCTTAGTTCTTTAAGCTCTTTATTATCTTATAATTAATATAAGCTGTTAGTGTTAGGCAGAGGAATAACTATCTCTTTTGTAATAAGATTCTTTATAATAAATTTATAAAGTAACTTCTTAATATAAGCTTATTAATCTAAGTAGATCTTATGTTTTTACAGGTGTGTTATATCCTGATACTAAAGACTTGTTTAATTATTTAAAGTTCTTTAATCATAAAAATTAAACTTAATTAATCTTTAATATTAGCTATTATTTGAAGATCTCTTTTAAGGGTCAGGATTATTAAATTATTTATATATAGTTTAATAAGAGCGCTATCCTTTTGAATAAAGACATAAGAATCCATGTTTATTACTTTAAATCTTATGTTCTTAAGGACTTTGCTGTATTAAAGGTACTATTTATATACTAATTGCTTAAGGCTATAAAGACTCTAGATTAGCTATAAGGTAAAGCTAGGTTGAATCTGAACACTAGGAGATGGCTTTATACAGATTGTCTTATAAAGCTTAGATTTAGTAAAGGCATTATTAATATCTACCTGTTCAGCTTTTATGTCTTCTACTATTATAATAGCTATAAGCATCCTTAACAAGTTAATACGTATTATTAAGGCGAATATCTTCTTAAAATCTTAATTATAAATTTGACTAAACTTATAAGCAATAAGTCTGGCCTTATAACATTTAATATTACTATTAATATTATACTTGATAATAAAGACTTACTTGCTAGTGACCTGATTAGCGTCCCTAGATAGCTTCTTCTCTTGCTAAGTGCTATTACTGATTAGCCTTTTAAGTTCCTTTTAAATAGCTTCTTACTACCTTTATCTGTAGACAGGGTTATTAATAGTAGCGTTATAGCTTATAAGAATAAAGACTTAATTCTTAACTCTATAGAGCTAATTAGCTTTAGTCGCTCTTACCTAAAAGATCATTTCCGCTATAACTATATTAATCTTAAGAATAATATTCTTTGTACTAGTTTTAGCTTCTTCTAGAGATAGCTAGGCTTTCTTATTGTCCTTAGGACTAATATTATCTTTAGCATACTATTTAGATGTCTTTAAGGCAAGAGCAGCAGCAGGAGAAGGTTTCTTAACTTGTGAGATCCTTAGTCTAGCAGGAGAAATCTTGATTAAAATTCTTAGGGAGATTTCTGCTTTAAGCAATAATTTAGCTATATATATATAGTTAAATTTACTTACTGTATTAGATAGTTTATCTTTAGAAGAGTTATTAGTTCTTACTAAGTCTGATTCTTGGTACCTTAGTATTAGAGTGTAAACCTAGTTATAGAAATGTCTTAGGAGCTTAGAAGGCGTTAGATAATAAAGGTTTATTAATAGTCTCTCTAAACTACTAGGCAGTTTTAGATCCTTTTAAACATTTTTATCTAAGCTACTAGATAGCTTTAGACCTTTTTGAATATCCTTTATACTCCTACTTAAGCTGAATCCTTTATTTAATGTTACTAAGTCTATATCCTTCTTAATAAGTAAGGCTAGTACACTTTCTAATTCTTCTCTTACTCTTAATAAATCAGGATTGTTATTATTTATTAAGTTTAAGAAGAGAGTGCCGCTAGACGTATCCTTGTCTACTAAGACGTAAGCTATATCTACTCTTTTTAGTAAGCCAGTTTTGATGATTTCTACTTAATACTAAGCAGAATTAGTATAACTAAGAAAGATGCTTACCTCTTTGTATTGGCTTGCTTTATTCTTTAGTTTATTAATATAAATAAAGTATTTAGAGCTAAAGACGCAAAGTATATTAACTTAAAGAATTTTCTTAGACTAAGCTTACTCAAGAGATTGCTTAAGCTTACTATTATTTTTTTTTTCTAGATCAGGACTATTAGGAAGCCTATTCTTAAGAAAAGAGGCTGCTAAGACTACAAGATTCTAATAATTCTTTAAGAGTTAAGTATAAGTAAGTATTAATTATATAATAAACTATATAGATTATAAGACCTGTTTAGCAGTTTTATTTTAGCTTAATATATATAACGTTATAAGTTATACTTTTATACCTAATTTTTCTGCCTATATTTAGACTCCTAAATTAAGTTCCTTTATATTATTAATACAGATAGCCTTAAGCCTTCTCTTAGTCTGTAATTCTGTAGTTTTCTTCTATTTAAAAAATTGCTTAGTAACATCTACTTAAGTAGCGCTAGTAAAGATGATACTGCGTCAAGTATAGTTACTAATTACCTTAAGAAAGTATTCTTTATCTTAATGTTTTGTTACTAGGAATTTGCTACAGATATTTGTAAAGATTAAGTCTAAGAGTACTTTCGCTCGTTCTGCAAGCTTATAATTCTAGTTCTTCTTAACTTTTGCTATACTATAAGCATTATATATATACTTAATTAAGGATTTTACAGGGATAATATTAGGTAGATTTAATACTTTATAAAAATATTAAAGCTTCTTTTTATTAATATATTCTAAATAATAATACTATTTATTATTAAATTACTGCTAAGCCGTTAGCTTAGTAGTTATTATATAACCTAGGGCTATGCCGGAATAAGCATAGCGCTATCAGCTACTAGAGTAAGATTATATTTAAACTTCAGACAGGAGTTAGATACAACTTCTGCATAAGTTACTAAATTAATTATTTGATTAAGTGTAGACATCTATAGATAGCAGAAGTAGTTTTAGCGTTACTTCTAATAGATTATAAGCCCGGAGAGTACTCTCTGAACGCTAATAGACAAACAGAGCATCAAGCAATTAAAGGAGATCCTAATTAGCAGCATCCTATAACCTCTTATTCTGAAAGGTCCTAAATCCGCCTAGCAATTTTAGGACCTTAAGTCAATTAGACTCCTCTACAGCCTTGAAGCTCTCTGAAGTCCTTTATAGTCTTTGCAAGATGAGCTCTATCGACAACAATGACTACAAGAAGCGAGAGAAGCTCAAGGGCTTTGAAAACTGGCCTCGTTAGTCTAATTTGGCCCATTTACGTCTGATAGAGAAAGAGCTATAGAAATACATCGCCCCTGGTCCACTGAACGACCCAGATAATCACAGAGCCGCGAGAGTAGCCTATATCCTAAAGAGGGACGTAAGCGATGAGCTATTTCAGGGCATTAAGGCTATTAACAACTCACGGCTTATCTGGAATCATCTCAAATCTGTATGCTCACGAGCCAGACAGGGCATTATCTACGCGTCCTTATAAGAGCTCTTCTCTCATCTGGCTAATTACAAACCCTTTAGCCTTAAGAAGTCTATTAATACTTATGTTAATAAGCTATCAGCTATTATTAAGCAGATTCGTACAGCTGTCAACCCTACAAGAGACATTTAGGAAGATATTCAGATTATTTAATTCCTTAAAGGCCTTCCTACCTAATTTGATAATAAGAAGGAGCATATCCTTAATTAGAAAGATATAAAGCTAGCTAACGTTTAACAGATACTCACTTCTAAAGAAGTACAAATTAATATAGATCTTAAGACAGGCCTACTATCTAAAGTAGTTATAAACATGAGATTCAGGAGCAGGTAATGTAAGAACCTAGCTAAGATCTAATGCTATAACTGTAATAAACTCAGCTACTTTATAAGGGACTGCAAACTAGCTAAACAGACTAAAAGAAGCACTAACAAGAGGAAAAATACTACTAAGTTAAAGCGGCCAGCCTTTAAACGCTATATTAATTAAGTAAAAGCCAAAAATAGCACAGATAGCGACTCTGAACAGTAAGAGTTCTCTTATAGTATTATTTATACAATAAAGTTAACTAAGCTTAATAAAGAATAATTAGTATATTGATTCCTGTGTTAGCAAGTACATTACTAGCTAGAGCAGTTAGTTCTAAGCACTAATAACTGTAAACGAACGATTTACTACTGCTAACGCTAGCACTATTATAGCTAAAAACAAGTTAGTACTGTTAGAATTAAGACAGAAGACGGCTATATAGACATTAATAACGTAGTATATATGCTGGCCTATACAAGTAACCTCTTATCTCTTAGCTAATTAAAGTCAAATAGAGTAAAATACATAGATATAGATGACTATATAATACTCGTTGTTAATAAAGAAATTATCGCTTATACAACTCTTAAGAACAACCTTTTTGTACTTAATAATACTCACGCTGCTATACTAATAGCTATATAAGGCAGACTAACATTTAAAATAGCTAAGAATCTATAATAGCAACTATGGCATTATCGACTTAGCTACGTGAGCCATGTTCGAGTTGCCCAAGCCAGCAGGATGTCTACTGGCATGGATCTAGCCACTTTAGACATAGATCAGGCCATCTTCGAGCTAGATCTAGCTATTTCTGGAACAGAGCTAACTGAAAAGCATAAGGATAGTTAAATCTGTGAGCTCTGTGTTAAGAGTAAGCAGACGCAGATGATTCATTATAAAGGAGGACAAAAGATTATAAGAAAACTCGAATTAGTACACTCTGACTTGTGGGGACCTTATTACCCTGCTTTCTTCTGCGGCAAGCACTATACTATAGTGCTAGAGGACGACTTCATAAAGAAGAGTTAAATAGGCTTCCTAACGCAGAAGTCAGATGCGTACAAGTACTTCAAGAACTAGCACACTATAGTAGTAGCTGAATCAGGGTATCCTTTAATAGCGCTCTGAGTCAATAAAGGAAGAGAATTTATGAGTATTACCCTTAAGGACTATTACAAGATAAAGGGTATATCCATCAGCTCCTCCGTGCCTTATACCCCTAAGCACAATAGTAGTGTAAAGCAAGCGTAGAGAACTATTTATATAATAAAGGACTTAATACTAATTAATAATAATCTGTTAAACCACTTTTAGGCTAAGGCTATAAATACTACTAATTATATCTAAAATTAACTACTAGCAAGAGAAATTAAGATAACTCTTAAGCAGGCTTAGACTAGCCAGATACCCTATCTTAGTCATTTATAAATATTTAGTAGTACTATCTATATTTATATCTCTAAAGAGAAGTAACAGAAGTCTAACGTCAAAAGGACCTAGACTAGCATTCTAATAAGATATATATTAACTATAAAGCAAATCTGCATATAAAGTCTTACGTAGCAAAACGCTTATGCCATCTCAGTATACTCTATTAATGAAAGACGCAAGAGAGCCGACCTTCTAATACAGCACCCTCTGCCTCCCTTTATAGATACTCTGCAGAGAATATATATAGAGAGGGCATAACTAGATGCTTCTAAAAAGAGAGGTAGGCCCTAAAAGCAAGCTAATAATACACAGATCCACTTAATTCTATACCCTCTCTAAGAGGAGGGTTAATTAAATAAGACTAAGACATGTATAAGAGAATTAGACTAAGTGAGTTAAGTATATAGCTAGTAAGAGAACCGTCTGTTATAAAGCGGCATAAGATAAGCGAGCGATAGCTGTAACAGCTCCTTAGTCAGGCAAATAAGTCGGGCATAAAGGTTGTAAAAGATCCTGCTATAAGTCAGAGGACCCCTGTAGAGGTTATAAAAGATCCTGCTATGTTAAGACAGTTCGCCTCTGCAATAGATGCAATAAGAGGCACTCGCAGAGCCTAGGACGCTAAGGCTGCTAGCGTTACAGGAGTCACCTCAGCGTTAAAAGAAGTACGTTCAGGTAAGAGGAGTCCCAGTATACTTGCAGGCGGAGAGAGAGCACAGCTAGGCCATAACAAAGTAGTACAGTTAGGTAAGCGTCTTAGTATACTTGCAAGGGCTACAGAGGCAGAGCAGCCTAGTCACTCTAAAGACCTAGACAGGGCAGCTAGAAAGACTATTAATATAGTAGACATTAGTAAGTACCCTAGCGTGAGAGAGAGTTTGCTATTAGCATGCAGAAACAAGGACCACTTAAGGCCAGATGAGCTAAGGACCTACGTACAAGCGGTGACAGACCCTGTGTACAGTAGGCAATAGAGAGATGCGGTTGATGAAGAACTGCAGAACCTGAGCACCTATCAAGCCTGGAGAATTGAGAGGCTGCTAGAGGGCCAGAAGTTAGTAGGGTGCAAATGGGTATTCAAGATCAAGAGAGATAAGAATGGCCAGCCAGCAAGATATAAGGCACAGCTTGTGGCACAGGGCTTCTCATAGGTTCATGAGATTAACTATAAAGAGAAGGTTGCTCCTACTGTCAGAAGAGAGTCCCTTAGGATGTTTCTCACTATTATTATAGCAAAAGATATAGAACTATACTAGATGGATATAGTTGCTACCTATCTAGCTAGCGAGTTAAGAGAAGAAGATAAGCAGATATTTATGCAGATCTCTGAAGAAGTACTACTTAGGGAAGGGCTAAATAGAGACTAATAGACATGCAGAATCATTAAGAGCCTGTACAGACTTAAGTAATCTACAAGGAAGTAGAGAGAGAAGCTTGTAAGCGTC
>NW_006916221.1:0-3264 GCF_000464535.1 Endocarpon pusillum Z07020
AAATATATAGTATAGTTATTATTATAATAAGTGATTTAAGATAGTAATTTATATAGTATCTTTAGCGTACTTCTTCTAAGTTGTCTTTATAATATTTCCTTAGGGTCACCTTTCTTTCCTATAGATTTTGACCTCCAGGCCCTGATTTGCTTTGATCATTTAAACAAAAACTGTCATTTGCTTTGTTTGACTGATTTCTAGGGATTTACTTGAATTCTCATGGAGACTGAGTGTCCGCCAAGTTTCTTATATCTTTCTATTTATTAATCCTTAGAAATTCTTTATTTACTTTTCTTATCCTAACTTTTCTTTAGTGGCTCTTATCTTCTTCCTTTTTTAATTACATCTAAGTTTATTAATATATTTCTTCTTATAAGGTAATACCCTAAAGTTCTCTACTTTAGACGTTATATATTTGCCTTATATTATATTAGAAAATTAATATGACTTTTCTTTTAGCCTCTTTTAAGTTGTCTTTTATAATTTTAATTATTAAACTTGATTATTATCTTAATTAAAGGTAATAATCTACTTAGTTAGTTAATCTTAGATAGATTATCTTTTACTAAATCTTTTAGTCTTTTGTAAAAGATGACTACTAATACAGCATCCTTTTAGTTGACTCTTAAGGTAATTTAGTAAAACTTAGAAGTATAGTCTGCGGCAGATCTCTTCTGCCTTATATATAATAAGTCTTATTTAGCTTCCTTAACTATATCTATATCCTTATATACTTACTTAATCTTAATTACAAAATTAGCAAAACTATAAAAGATCTAGTATATATCGCGTTCTTACTCCTTTAATGCTCCTTTAAGATTATCCTTAAGGTAGGATTTAAACTAGTTATATATAGCTCCTTAAAAGAAGGTAACTATATATAGTACTTTCTTTTTATTTATGTTTACTGCCTATATATAGAATAAGAAATTAATCCTCAGTTAGTTTAAGAATTCTTAAAGTCTCTTTTAGTCTTTATAAAAGAAATCTAGTAATATAACTTTAAACTATATATTCCTTCCTTAGCCTTTAATAATAGTAATAAGTCCTGAAGCAACTAATATAATGTATACTTTAGGTAATATATATAGTATTTATTTAACTATACTTAGTATTCTAAAGAGTAATAACTAAAGTATTAAGGCTTAATTAGTTAAGACAAGTCTTAACTAAAAGCTAGGTTTAAGTAAGTTAGTTAGGTAGAACAGGAAATATAGTAAATAATACTAGGATGTCTTTAACTTAGGTATAAGCTAATAATATAAGTTAATTACAAAGACTATAAAACTATCTAGGAAATAAGCGTGCTTATATAGAATAGGAGATTCGTGCTTATAAGTGCTCATAATAGAATACCTTATAGCATTACTTATACAGAGACGTCCTTAATGTCACGTGTCACGTTGGAAGCAGGCGACGAGTGCGCGAGATCTTCAGCCCATGTTGAGTGCTATCCTAAGACTGGAGAGTCGACGGTGAGGGCCCTGGGGTCGCTTCTATATAACAAGCATGCCCCTTACTAACGTCTAGTGCCAATCAATACCCGGCGCCCTAGCGCTAGCGGGCGACAAGCATGGCAGCCGTGACACTTAAGCGCTACTTATGCAGAGACGTCCTTAAGTGTTGTCCCTAAGTGCTTATGCTTGAGCACCTCTGAATACTACAGCCACGTGCAAAAGTATCCGGACAAAACGCGTCATTTTTGAACACGCGTTTTTTTACACCCTTTTTCAAACAACTACCATGGCTCAACGCAAGGCTCTGGCGCCTCTTGAAATTAATAGGAGCTATGGCAAGGAGTTATCTCCATACCAGCGAGGTCAAATTTCGGCGTACAAAGCCCTAGGGCTCACAACTCGAGAGATTAGTCAAAATCTGCATTGCAGCAAATCTACAATTTTTGATACCCTTGTTTAAAATCTAATGCGCAACCACAGCAAAAGCCTGCCTTATTTAGGACGCCCTCAGGCCTTGAATAGGGTCCAAAAACGTAACATTCTATGCATTATTCGTATTAATCTGAAGATTACTTATTAAGAAATCAAGTCCGAAGTTGATATTAGTGTTTATCAAAGTACTATTTATCAGATCCTCAAAGACGAAGGCATTACTTAATAGCTAGCTAAAAAAAGACCTTTATTAATTCTGCAATTAGCTATTAAATAACTTGTATAATATAAAGAATAACAAAATTAGATGTAGGCTAAGTAAAGCAAGATTATATTTAATAATAAATATTCGCTTAAAAGAGGTAGTAAAGCGTGTTAAACATAGGCCTTTTATATACTATAATAATATTAGAATACTAATATAATTAATATATATAAAAAGGGCAAAGATATTAGTATTATAATATAGGGTGTAATTTATAAAGAAGGTTATTTAGATATTATGTTATTAGAGTATAATCCTGATTCAGAGAAGTCAGGATATACTGCTAACTCTTATCTAGTAGTGCTTTATAAGTAGATGCCTTAAATATATAAACTAGGGCGCAAATTTATACAAGATAATGCTTGAATCTATATTATAAAGAAGATTATTAATTAGCTTTAAAAGGAAGGTATAGAGCTAATAAAATAGCTAGCCTATAGTCCTAATCTTAACCTAATTAAATACCTTTAAGCACAACTTAAGTAATAAATTAATAATTATTACCTAGAGCTAATTAATATAGGCAAATCAGAAGAGGATTATTAATAATTATTCAGAGCTATTTATAAGGGTTAGGATGCTATAAGAGAAGAAGCTGTGGCTAATCTTATTAAGAGTATAAATAGTCAAGTAAATGCGGTTATTACGGCTAAAGAATAGTATACTAGATTCTGAATATTAATTACCTATTTAGGAAATTAGTCTAGTCTTAATCTCTAGATGTTTCTGAACATTTTGAGCTATTCTTTATTAGAATCTATCAAGTTGGTAACTTACTATAGTAATTTGTATGGATATAGTCCAAAATGTTAGTGGGGTGTGAAGATAGGGTTGTCCGGATACTTTTGTACTAGTACTGTACGTTAGAGAGTACCGACTTTGTAAGCAGTTCAGGGTCCTTTAGGCTTATTCAAGCCTATTATAACTTTGTTATAGAGTGCTAGGTAATCCCTTAGTGCCTGTTTATGCTTAGTGTGTTTACGTACTACTATAATAGTATAGCTAGCGCTTTACTTTATATATTTCTTTATCAAATATAAGAGATGTTACTAATTAACCTATATAAAGGATTTAAAAAAGTATCTATAAGACTAGAAGTAATAGCTTTTT
>NW_006916221.1:3328-4216 GCF_000464535.1 Endocarpon pusillum Z07020
GTAAGCAGTTCAGGGTCCTTTAGGCTTATTCAAGCCTATTATAACTTTGTTATAGAGTGCTAGGTAATCCCTTAGTGCCTGTTTATGCTTAGTGTGTTTACGTACTACTATAATAGTATAGCTAGCGCTTTACTTTATATATTTCTTTATCAAATATAAGAGATGTTACTAATTAACCTATATAAAGGATTTAAAAAAGTATCTATAAGACTAGAAGTAATAGCTTTCCTTTAAAGAAGATTATATTTTCTTAAAAGGGTTATATTACAGTACTAGGAAAAAAGTATCCGGCAACTCTTATAATTCTATTAAAATATAAGTTATTCCTTATAATTATAATCTTTTATAAACTTTACTAATAAATTCTTAGGATCTAGAATATAACTATATAGCCTTATCTACTTCTTCTCTAAGATTATAAGGTGTATAGCCTTTATTATATAAAAGATCTGTAATCTCTACTAGCATTTACTAATATATATAGGTAAATAAAAGGCTTAAGAGATAAATTAATAGATCTTATTAGCAAAATTAAAGATAGGAATAAGTTTAGTCAGGTTTATTATATTAATTTATAATCTTTTATAAAGTTGTCTTACTAATTAATAATCTATAATTATACTTAACTAATATCTTATATCTAATAATACTAATAGTAATAGTAAATTCTATTAACTTAATCCAGACTAAAAAGCTTATATAGATCTGCTTATTAATATTCTTTTACTACTTATATACTCTTCTCTTCTTCCTTTTTTTCTTTTACCCTTTTTCTTCCTCTTTTGTTCTGTCCTCTTCCTTTACTCTATCCTCTTTCTCTTCTTGATTTCCGCTTAACCCTTATAGATGTTGTTCTGCATCTTAGTCAACAGCCCTTCTGAACTAGTC
>NW_006916222.1:0-3539 GCF_000464535.1 Endocarpon pusillum Z07020
TAATTTATGTTAGAAAGTAGCAGAATATTTACAGGCATTCTATAGGGCTCTTACATTTCTCTAATCCTTTATCTATTTTATAATGCTAATCTCCTTAATATATATAAGAATATATCATTATATATAAGTACTATAGGCTTTATTAATAACATTAATATCCTTATATATAGTTTAAGCATAAAGCAGAACTACAGAAACCTTAAACATATATATCTTGCATACAAGTTATAAGTAATCTATTACAGGTCCTCCTTTAATTCGTTTAAATATAACCTAATCTACTTCTTTTGTATACCTAAGAGATTTAATATACTAGCTAAACTATTACTACCCTTTATAAACGCAAGCCTTAATCCTAAGTTAGATATTAGGGTACTTAGAATCTAACTTAACCTGGCATTATAATAGAAACCTTATCTTTATATAGTTAAAGCGTAAGTAATTTACTACCTAAGCGCCTTAAAAATACTATCTAGCTCTACCTAGAGCTTTTCTGTTTCCTTAGGGCTCTAAATATACGTGTTAACCACTTAACCAGCGTTACTTTATAGCTGTAGCATCTAGTATGCCTTAGAGAGTATAATAAGGCATAGAAAGAGCATTAAAAACAAATTATAAGTTATCTAAGGACGTTATCTTTAGACTATTATAAGAGCCTATAAAACTACTACTATATAAGTGCTTAAGGTCAAAATATTTATTCCCTTAATACATCTTTATATAGAGATGTTTGTAACTAACTTAACTTACTATATATTAGCTACAGACCTTTATAACGTGATTAAAATTATAGTAAGCTATATCTATTAATAAGGTTAAGGCAATAAAGGCAGGTAGGCCAAGCCCTTTATTATTCTTTTTTACTTATTAAAAGAATAGATAGAAAGCTACACAGGTAGTCTATCCTGTCTTAAAGTAAGGAATCCGGGCATTAACCCTTTAGAACGCGTTTTTCTTAACATCAAAATCACCTTCTTAAAAGAGATAATAACCTGGCTATATATATGTAACTTATATATACTGTCTATATATATATACTGCAATAAGCTCTCCCTCTATATTTCTTCTGTGAATCGCAGGCTTTATACTGGCTGACCAAAAGCATATAGTGCCCTGCTAACCTAGCTTAGGACTAGAGTAATCGGATTTAATGCCTTCCTCTTTAAACGCTGAGTACCCTCTGTGCCTAGCCCTCACTGCGAGTGCGGGTTAGGGACTATAACAGTACAGCACGTCCTCCTCTCCTGCCTTACATAGTCTCAGCTCCAGAGACGCGTCTTAAGCGACCACCTGTTCTCCGACATGCGGAAGCTCCTTAATAGCTATAAAGGAGCGACCCAGGCTATTCGCTTCATCCTTCAGACTAACATATGTGACTTGTAGGCAATACGCTCTTAAGTCATCTAACTTTATTATTCTCCTTTATTAACTCCTTTCTGCAGTCACATAGAGCCCTTAGAGCTTACTTTAAGTATATTGTCTCTTTAATTGTTATTTACTTTATAGCCCTTTATATAGTTAGGCTTACATAGATTTATATAGTAAATCTGAAATAAGTTAAAAAAGAAAAAAAAAAAAAAAAAAAAAAAAAAAAAAAAAAAAAAAGGTGAATAAGATCTACTAAAATAGCCTTCTAATTAATTACTTATAAAATCTATATTATATAAAGGGCTAAATATTATAGAGTAGCTTTATTACTTAACTTTAATGTCTCTAGTATCTTTAATTACAATATATACTAAAGTACTTATTAAGAAGACAGAAAAGCTAAATGCGAAGGCACAATACATTATCTATATCTGCATTAGAGAGGGAGATTAAGAGCTTATAAAAGAATATATATTAGCAAAGAAAGCGTAAGACATACTAAGGAAGAAATATATAAAGATAAGACTATTAATGAATAGACACTACTTATAATAGTATATTAATTATTATAAGAAGCCTGAGAAGAGCATAGAAGATGCGTAGATAGAGATTCAACGCTTAGGAAGATGTATCAAAGCAACTAATAACTCACTCAAAACATTCACTACACAATACCAGATGTTCTAACAGCTTCTTGCTTCCCTTCCTCCGGAATATGATACTGTACGAGATGCCATCAATGGTTGTAAGAAAGAATCCTTACTAAATAACACTCTTGTTGTCTTTAGATAATATCATTATTTATTAATAAGGTTCTAGTTATCCTCTAGCTAATAATCATCCTAAAGATCTATAATATATAAACGCCACTTTTATTTTTAAGAAGGCATAACCTCACCTTAAGAACGCCTACTATAATAGTTGAAATATTTTGCCTATTAAGGAAATCATAAATAGCAGAACTGCCCTTATATTAAGGAGCATATAAAAGAGATTAGGGAGATTATTAACAGAGCTTAAGCAAGCTGACGCAAAAGGAATAAGCTAAAGGTAAGAATAATTAAAGAAGAAAGTATAAGTGTAGAAGACTTCTCTTTTGACTCTGAAGGCAGAGCAGAAGTCTATCTTGCGGCACCAGAAAAGCTAACCTATAAGACCCTTAAGTAGATTGCTAACACTAGTATATCTGACTATATAACTAACTAGCTTTCTCTCTTTAGAGGACCCCTGAGAAGAATTAAAGAGATGGCAGTAAATTCAGCAGACTTAAGATTATGTGTTAAAGAGGCAGGATATGCCTAGATATATATAAAAGGGGGAGTAATAACCCTGTCAAATATATTATATATATCTAGTCTAAGTACTAGCCTTCTCTCTAGTTCTTTATTATATAAATCTGAGCTTTCTAGCAGTTTTGACAAAAAGGCACTATATATATAAGACTAAGATAGTAATATAGTTCTTAAACAGTTAGATATAAAGGCCTTTATATTATTAATCAAAAATAAGTCCTGAAGCTATAAAGACTATATATACTGCTTAAGCTACACAGACTATAGTTTGTAGTGCCCCTCCTATGCCCTTTGATGACTATAGTTAGCAGTAAGCATACTAAATACCTGCACAATCATTTATTAATTACAGTTAATAAGAGAACAAGGATGCTAGTAATTATAATTAATAAATAACCTCTAAAGAAGATACTATAAAAGACTAATATAAACTATGGCATAAAAGATTTGCTTATATAAGAGAAAAGAAGCTTCGTGACTTGCATAAGATTACTATATTGCAGAAAGCCATTTATAAGCTAAGTAAGATAGATATTTATAAAGTATATAATTTGACTAAGATAAGAAACTAAATAAATGCTTAAGTTTCCTAGTATAAGGCTTTAACTGTACTTAGCAGTGCTTAATACTTCCTAAAGGTTGTTAATAATTATTCCAGGAAGTTATAAGTAATCCTAATTAAGGATTAAAAGAGAGCAAAGGACTATCTTAAGAGGTAGCGCTAAAGTAAAGAACTTATTACAAGGACGAAACTAAAGGTGATCTGAAGTAATAATACACTAGAGAACTTAAATAGACCCTTAATAAGTGGAGCTAACAGATAGGAATTAGTACATAATATACCGTCCTATACATCTTAAGCTAGAATAGTATAGCTAA
>NW_006916223.1:0-1646 GCF_000464535.1 Endocarpon pusillum Z07020
TTTTTAGCTTGTTTCTTAAGCCTGCTAGTTAACCTTCTCTTATATATCTCTTTAACCTAAGTCTATTCTTTATTTAGTTCTGATATCTCTTCTTATTATATAAGGGCTTATTGTTAGTTAATATTTAGGAAAGAGGAAGAGGAAAAAGGAAACAAGATAAGGGAGAGCAGAGAAAAGAAGAAAAGGGTAGGGGTCTAGGATAAGAGAATAGGAATCTGAGAAGAGGAAAAAGAAAGCTTTTTATTTATAATTATGTATATAAACCCTTAGGCCTTGTTCTTATAATTATATCACATCTTTAATTATTTATTTTCCTAGATTAGACATATTAATAACTATGTCTTATAGCCTTTTAAGTAAAGACTATATTATATAGCTTTCTAGTTAGTCTTTTTAATATATGCTCCTATTCTATAGTTTTCTATATAATAGCCGCAGGTCTAATTTTTTTAATACTAGATAAATGTGTATCTAAAGCCTTAACATCTATAGCATTATTAAATTTATAAGGATTTGTTATATTATATAACTAACTTAAACTCTATATTATAAATTAGTCTTTTTTAAATAACCTTATTAGTTATCTTTAAATATGTTAGCTCTAGAATTATATAGTTAAACTTGCCCTTTATTAGTATGCTTTTTAGCTATCTTAGGCATATAATCTTTAATATTAGGAAAAGTCTAGTGTTTTCTTACTTTAGTTCTTTAGTTATTTCTTATTTGTTTTAGTTTGTTTCTATCTATATAGATTTGATTAAGACTTTATATATTTTAGACTTTACTTAAGTAAGAGGACTTAGTGTTTTTATTTAGAATATATCTTTCTGAAGTCTTATATAGGATTTTGTACTATTTATATATAAGGCTATTTCCTTATTTAGTAACTTCTTTATAATAATAATAAATTCCTTTCCTTTTGCGTTATTATATTACTTATTAATTATCTCTATTATTTCTTTTATAGATAGCTTATTAACTCTGTCCTTTTCTCGGCTACTAATAAGTTATATAATTATCTTTATAGTCTCTAGGAGTAATTAATTAGTTAGTTAAGGTTTCTTAGCAGAGGGCTTTATAGGCTGTTGCTATATAGCGTCTATATATAACCAAGGTTTTCTTCTTAGTTAGGGGGCTAGGGCTAATCTTATTAGGGCTTACTCTACTCGTTCTAATTATGCCGTTAGGTCCTAGGCTTAATCTTATTTCTCTAATAGATTATTTATAGCGTATGCTCTGCTCTCTAATACTTAATATAGCGTATATACAAGTTAAGTTACAGAAACAGTACTTTAACAGATTATAAAGAAAATATATATAATCTAAGGAAGAGAAAGAAAAAGGATAACTAGTCTTCTATTATTAAACGTCTCTAAAGCATTTAATAAAGTCTTACATGCTCGGCTTACTTATAATCTGAGAAAGAAAAGAATCCCAGAATCACTTATATAATAGATAGCAGATTTCCTCTTAAACTGTTATATAAAAGTAAAAGTTAATGACTTTACGCTACTAGAGGCACTAGTAATAGTAGGAATCCCTTAGGGATCACTAATATCACTAATTCTGTACCTCTTCTATAATACAGACTTTTTAGAAAGCTATAAGAATAACTGACTTTGTATAAGTGCTACAAGTTTTATAAA
>NW_006916223.1:1754-2277 GCF_000464535.1 Endocarpon pusillum Z07020
TAATAAATATAAACTTATATATTTTAGTTGTACAAAGAAGAAATTTAATATATTAATAAAAATTAATTTAGAAGATTAGAGCATAAGCTCTAAAAGCGACATCTATATTTTAGGAGTAAGATTAGACTTAGTACTAAGATAGTAAGTATATATATAAGTAGTTAAAGCAAAATTAGTCTATATAATTAGTGCTTTTTGTATAATTATAGGCTTAATATAAGGAAGCTCCTTAGAGATAAGCAAACAAGTATACATAATTATTATTCGCCTAGTAATTACATATATAGCTAGTATATAATATACCCCTTAAGGAGTTAAGGGCTATTAGAAAGAGATTAGAATAAAGCTCTAGAAGATCTAAGAAAAGTGCCTTTATATAATTATAAGAGCGTATAAGGCTACTTTAACAGAGGCTCTAGAGGTAAAGACCTTTACCTTACTACTAAATCTTTATACTAAAAGACTAGCGACTAGGGCGATTATCAAAATTTGTATAATAAAAGCGGCAACTAGTATTAAGGAA
>NW_006916224.1:0-58292 GCF_000464535.1 Endocarpon pusillum Z07020
TATTAATGTTAGTTAAGGCTAAGATTAAATTGTAAGAGAAGTCTTATATGTTATAGTCATCCTGCTATTGCCTTAGCGCCTCTTGTCGTTGTAACTATTTTTAAATAGTCGTTAGTTCTTACGTCTCTAAATAGCTGGCTATAGCGATCAGCGAGCTCAGAATAAAAGAAGAGGACATGTTTTATAGTTTGTTATGCTTATCTGCAAGTATATAAAGCTAGCTTATCTAATATAAAGCAGTCTATAAGGAAAGTGTTTAAGCTAATCTTTTTTATCTAAATTTATATAATTATTAAACTTATAATCTTATTATATTAGAAGTAAATATCTAGCTTATAACTTATTATATCTAGTTATACTAGTATTCTTATATACTTTAAGAGAATTAAGGCTAGATATATTATCTAGAGTTTATTTTAACTATACTTTATAATTATATATATTATCTTGTTTTAAGAATTAGCCTTATTATTAATATTTATATCTTATTATAAAATTATATATCTTTATAAAGGCTCCGGAATTAATTAACATAACTATATAAATATAAGTTCCTTAGAGGTCTTCTTTAAGCTATATAAGAGCCTATAAGAGTTTCCTCTTAATTATGCTTAGTTACAAATTATTATATATACGTCCTTAATTATGTTAGTTACCTTACTTATAAGCTGTCTTTTTATTACGTTTGTAAGCTAGGCTAAGAGAACTATAGTAATAAGAAGAACTCCTAACTCTTTCTTTAGAATATAATTGCCTATAGCGTAGTATATGTCTAAGACTTGACAAAGATTCTTGTTTTGTAAGACTTTTAGTTTCTAATTTACAAACTTATAAGAGGTTATAATCTTTTACAGAGCATACTAAATAAAGGCGTTATAAGTGATTATAAGCCTTATTACTAATGTGTATATCAGTTTTGCTATTCTAAAGCTCGCCCTTTATATAGAGATTAATATATAATTAATAATAAATAATTATGCAAAATGCTTCTGAATTATCTTAGCTAGATACAGACCTTATTTAAGTTTGGTATCTATCCTTATGTTGTTAGTTATAACCTTATATATCTAGCTAATACAAAGTAGCGTTATTATATTAAACAGTTTTAGCCGTTTTATAAAGTAGATTAGTTTATACTTCTCTAGCGTAAACTGTGCCTTATGCTTATTAGCCTAGATCTTGTATTAATAATAGATGTTTTTGAGTATTATATAGTTTCTTTTTGTAAAGGCGCTATATATAAAAATATAAATATTATTAATAAAGCTAATAAATAATGTTTATAATCTTTTATTATTAGTTATATTTAGTAATTCTATAATAAAAAACAAAAAAAGAATTAATAAAATTAAAGAACCTTATAAGATGCTTGTTTCTATATAAAAGACTTCAGATTCGCCTTTATTTACTTTGATTTTGGTGAATCTTTTATAAAGGAAGCTTATAACCTATTATATAATATAGTTAAGGATCCCTTTTTTTTATAGGTTATTAAAAAGCTATATATATAATATGTTGTTAAATGCCCTTGCTATATTTATAGCTAGTATAATTATCATCTATTATTTGCTAAGGAGATTCTAAATAGTGTAGACTTATTTTGTAAAGAGTTAAAAGACTAACTTTATTAATCTTTCTTTATATATGTCTATTTATGTCTCTAAAAGAATATAATGAGTTTCAGCTAGTTACAAAAGCTTATGTAATATAATTAACTTAAGTAGTTTATTTATAGTGTTAAGAAAGGCAATTAGGCGGTACGCTCTTACTACTATATAGTCCTCTTTATTTGGCTTCTGTAATATAAAGGTAATGGCCTCTTTTTATGCTCTCAGGTAGTATCTGATATAAACTATTACATTAAAGATCTTGAGCAAGTAAGGAGTTAGCTATTCTTCCGCTTTCTTAAGCACTCTGTTCAGGATCTAATCTGGTCCTAGGGCTTTATTATTCATGAGATGTTATAACGCTAATTAGATCTCCTCTTTTTTGATAAAGGTAATGGCCTCTTTTTATGCTCTCAGGTAGTATCTGATATAAACTATTACATTAAAGATCTTGAGCAAGTAAGGAGTTAGCTATTCTTCCGCTTTCTTAAGCACTCTGTTCAGGATCTAATCTGGTCCTAGGGCTTTATTATTCATGAGATGTTATAACGCTAATTAGATCTCCTCTTTTTTGATTATCTCTTTAATATTAATCAGAGATAAATAAAGGCTCAAGTTAATGTCTATAAGATCTGCTATCGCAGGCTTTAGGAAGAACTTATCCTGCAAGGCAGCAAGCTTATCCGGGAGCATCTTTAGACAAGTTGTTACGATTTCTTGTGACTTATTACAGGTCTTTATGATCAGGGTTAGCAGTTATAATAAGTCCCTTAGGCGGCCCGTATATAGTCTTGCTTATTTAGCAAGTTGGAATGCTCCTTAAGAAGAATTAGTAGCTTTAGTAATAAACTCTCGAAATTCTGTCTGTTTAGCAATTTTATATCTTATTATTAAAATTAATATTAAAGAATATAAGACTTATAAAAATTTAACTAGATAATAAAACTTAGGATTAAGAATATAAGATAAAGAAAGTCTTAAATAAATAAGATATTAATAAAAAATTTTATTACTTAATAAAATAATTAAAATATATAGACTTAAAAAATATATAAGAACTAAAAATAAATCTTAGTTATATACTTTGTATATACTAGTAATACGCTAGCTTTAGGGGACTAACTTAAGCGTGCCCTTAGGCTTAGTCTAGCTCTAAGGCAGTACTATAATAATAGGGTCTCTAAGGCTTCTTAGATGCTTTATAACAGGCTCTTTATTTAGTCTTATTAAGTTTAGCATAATGCTTTTATAAGGCCTTTTCTGTCTAGCTTTATAAGTACAAATCACGTGCGTTTTATTAGTAATCCTTATAACACTTAAATATCCAGATTTATCCTGATAGGGATGTAGTCTTATAGTAAGGCCTAGCACTCTTCTAAACTATAGAAGGTTACTTGATTATTTAGCGCTTATAATACAAATGTTAGGTCAATTACTAAGCTGTAAGTACCTCTTCTCTAGATTGCCTTCCCCTTTAGGGTTAGTAGTCTAAGATTATAATAGTTAGCTTTGTTAAGCAGGTGATTTGTACCTTATTTGTATGTAGTATTAATACCTCCTTAAGCAGGGTAGTAGGTATTAAAGTCTCTTAGTAATAAGACCTTTTCCTTAGCCTTATAAATCAGCAAGCTGCGTGCTTTACATATGCAGGTTAAGAGAGGATCTCGCTTATACGCTCTGTTCCGCAGGCAGCTAGCATGCTTACTCTGTTATATCTTAGGCAGTGTAGCAGGATATGGCGAACTGTTTACATATCAAACTGCGTACCAATTACCCGTGAATGCATGCCGAGGAGTGTGGAAGCTTATAGTCAAAAACAACTATTTGACTGCTCTAACATGACCCTCATGGACGTATCAAATGGTAAAGAGTTCAATGGTGACCTTGATCGGGAGAAATTCTATCAGAAGCTCTTCCAGCAGAAAGGTCACGAAACTGTGTCAAGATACAATTTGACAAATCCACATCTCTTTGGCGTCGCGGCCGTATTCGCCGGATCACCACCAAACTACAACAAGACGGCCACAGCTGATGAAGCCTTAGTTTCGACCATTGGCAATGTTCCTTTTATTGTTGCTTGCAATAGCACCATCTACGACGTGATATATCGATCTGTGAACCAGACCATAACGATTGAAACCATCAGTCCGAGTATCCTAGACGTGTCACAGAGCATCAATGGGCCGATGATGATCGCCCAGCAAGTAGTCCAGCCCTCACTACAAATGAGATTCTTATACTCCATGGCTGCAGCCTATTCAGAAATGGAAACCGCAAATACCTTTGGACGATGGTACAGCGAGACATCACTAGCATTTTCCATCGCGGCATTCGAAGAAGTACCCAGCCTGGCAGAAAGGACAGGTTATTATCTCTTTTATAAATAACTTATTAACCTTGTTCTTTTCTTAGCTGCTAGTGAGTTATACAATCATCTTTGTAGTCTCTAAAAGTGATTAATTAGTTGGTTAAGGTTTCTTAGCAGGGGGCTTTGCGGGCTGTTGCCGTGTGGCGTCTGCGTACGACTGAGGTTTTCCCCTTGGTTGGGGGGCTGGGGCTAATCTTGTCAGGGCTTGCTCTACCCGTTCTAATCATGCCGCTAGGTCCTGGGCTTGATCTTGTTTCTCTGACGGGTTGTTTGTAACGTGTGCTTCTCGTGATTTAGGCGTATTCCTCTGACAGGTAGGCGCGTCCTGGCTTTAGTAGTCGTACGTCGTGCCAAGGGACGGCCTATTCTGGGCCTCCATAGGTTTCTTCCCATGCTTGAATGGATTCGCGTACGAAGTCGATTGTCTGTGTGTGTGTGTCTGTCATGTTTGTACATTTGTCTTAGAAATTATAAGAGATAAATGTTCTTTATTATATAATTGTAGCAGCCTATATAATTTATGTATAAAGACTTGATTTACTTAAATCTAACATTTACAAGCAGATATCTTGAGAAGATATCTTGAGAGAATATCTTTAAGAGGGTGCTATCCTAAGAGCGTGCCCCCACAGCGTACCCCAACAGCGTACCCCAAGAGGGTGCTGCCCCAAGAGGGTACGGCCCAAGAGGGTAAGGCCCTTAAACAGAATCACATAACCTTGTTAGTCCGCCGTACAGAGTCCATTTTAGGCCTTTATTAAGTTCTTTAGGCTTAATAGCCCCTCTTCTGTTCGCAGTCTTTAGGATCTGCCAAATACCTGAGCGCTCTTCATTGATCCTAAGGGATGTTCAACTACACTAGTGTGGCTGGTTGAAACACAACAGGCCAAACGGCAATAAGAAGAGGCAAGCCTCTCTTCAGATCAACGACAATTTCACAATCACAGCTCGAGTGATGGCAGTATCTGAGACTAGGGTGCGAAAACTTGACCTCGCTGCGAGGGCAATCGACCTGACACTCGCACTAACCAGGGCAACCCATACCTCAGATTCCTGGCTTAAAGGCGCTTGGGAGGTAGGCCAATGGCTCGGCCGAGAGAAACTGAATCAGTACGAACTCGAGGAGTGTATGCAGAAAGCCAAAGGACTGGTAGTGCCCAACCACAATGGCCAAGCGTTGTTTGAAGACATTGTTCAAGGTGTCGATAACAAACCCAGGGGGCCGCTCTTCCTTGAACAGTCAGGTTCTTTAGGTCGACTAATGGCTGAAGATCCGTACTTGAGCTGGATGATCTCGACGGTAGCGTCCCTTTTCCAATTCCACAAGGACGTAGCATTCATTTCCCACGCACTTGTTTCCTTTATCCTAAGGGCTCATGATGCTCGTCAGCCGAGCCACCACAGCGAAGTGGCAGATTTTCCCACATACAGTCATGCTCAGGTTCGGATCAAAGCCGTCATTGATAAGATCGTCTTGAGCATTTGGCACAATGTCGTCAATGCGGGTTGTGATACAATCCCGCTGCCCACCGAGCTGTTGTCGGTCTGCCGCACAGGACACTACCTGGACCCCGACGACTTCAGCATTGTTGCTTTTACCCTGAATTCCCGATGCAAATCAAAGGCGATCTTACGAAGCGATTACCTGCTTCGAAACATTACACACTGGCTTCTACTACACTATGACGGAATAATTGTCGTCAATGTAGGTGGCAGAGTTATCTACGAGAAGAACTTCGGAAATCCAATGAGAGAGCTGGAAATCCATGTGAAGTCTTTCTGCCTAGACAGAGATACATGCAATAACATAGGAGGGGAGAGTTATCATATCTTACAAGACGTTGCTGGCAAATTTGAGCACTTCTTATCTGGCTACTCACCGAAGACCTCAGATCTACCTCCAGAGCCAGGAATTCGGCAACCACTTTATCAGATTCCACGTTCGTATCCAAAAGAAAGCGCTATGTGGAACATTGGCATTCAAATTCTTGTGAGATGCACCGCACAGTCAATCATGCGATGGCTACTCAGTGTCGAATTGACTATGCAGAAAGACTTTTCAGAGCTCGGGTTTTCAGCTGTTCTAGATTCAAAGAAAATCGATAACCCGAATCTCAAAATAAGTGACGTCCTCAAGAGAGTCCCTTCCATAATCAATTTAAACTGGGGAAATTCGCCTCCTTCACAACTCGTATTCACGAATATTCGGAATCCCTATGATACTCTAAGAGAAGGGCATATCAAGGGTGCGTCTATGGAAGATCATCCAAAGGACGATTTGGAAAAGATCCTCCCACATTTTCCAATCCTGCAAGATCTGTTGCGGAGGGTTAGTCCAGACTGTAATTGCCAGTCTTGTTCGATCGATCATGATAACCTCGAAAACAGCCTGCAGCATGGGTGCCTCAAGCGAGTAGCCCTTGAAGAAGCTTTGCTTCTTGTAGCACATGGTATTGCAGATGGTTTCAACGTCAAGGACGTTTCAGCTGCTGAAGGTCCCGATTTTGTTCTAAAAGGGGTCGCTGTTTTACTTTTCGAGCTTTGCTCTGAAAAGAGAGTGTGCTGGGACACTTGGTTCGGTCTTGCAGCGAGCGTATATCTGGGTTGCCCCTTCAGACTGTCCCCAGGTTACAGTCATCCGGCTTTTGGAGGCACTGCAATTGCCGCCATACAGTACGGCAACCTGGCCGCGCAGGCACCATGGCTCGATCTTTCCAAGTGCCTCAAGATTTCCAGAAGCTTCGAATTGCTAGGAGCGAGAGGGAGGCTTGGAGTGTTCACGCAGAGCAGTGACCGTGACGAAATGCAGTTTCGAAGAGTCGAAGAAAACTTTGCGATAATCGAGACTGAAAGCACAGAAGACACATCTGCGACAAACTCTCGATTTCCGAAGGAGCCATGGCCTCCAGGCTCCACATTTACGTTAGAAGATGATGAATGCGCAATTAGAAGCGACATGATCCTCATTTCCGTCTACGAAAACTACTACCGGCTTTTGTTGCGTGTGAAAACCGCTAATCACTGGCGCGTTATTGACCCTAGTGATGCGTTCAACGGTGTCATCAGAGGTATGTCTGTTAGCCAATGCGTACACGATGGAAAGAACCCCAACACTACCCTTGATCGGGCGAAAGTTTACAGTTTCGAAGAACTTCTAGGTAGGTGGCCCGACACAGTACAAAGCATAGCCTGTGAGCCCACATCTCATGGGGGTGGGCAGGAGCCCAAGGGAATGCTTCATATCACCCAAAACCTGGACACCCATTTCAAAAACAATGTTGCCATAGCGCTTTCAATTTGCACTACAGCAGTTAAGAATTATCCTTGTTTTTCTTGTCTACCATGTGCTCTCAAGCAGGCTAGGGAGATGAATAGGATGCCTCTACGTACAGGCGAAGGTGGAAACGAGATGGACCGGTACATTATCAATCTTGAACCTGTTCTCAGTGGTGAAGGGGAAACCCTCAAGCCGAGAGCTTTACCACCAGCGAATGCTGGTAGCTGAATCTGGTCCTTCCCTCTGGAAGTATAGATGCGTTGGCAGTTTCAAACAGATTTTCTCTTGAGCGTGATTATTACGAGCCCCGTGTTAGGAGCAGAGAAATATAATTCGCCAAAATCTTGTTCATTTTTATAGTTTTGCCGAGGTTGAAATATTCTATTAGTAAATAGATATTTTAAGATTGTACGGAGTGCAATAGCTCGAAACTAGAATAAGTCAATAGTCCATAGATTGCTAAAACGTAAGCTGAGGAGTCTATCTACAGCGCGGCCAGCGCTCTGATCTATGTACTCCTCCATCGAGTGCCAGGGGTGCTACTAGCTGACCTGCGCAGAGGATCCAACAGAGCATCCGCAGGGCCAGAAGCGGTAGCTTCCCTCTTGAGGAGATTGTACGTCCCCAAAGGGGCTATACCAATCTGCTGTTTCATGGTTCTTGCTCGGGGAGCAACGTGCCGTACGAATGCTTCTATCGGCGGCATAGCAGCGTAACGGCAAGAGTTCCGCGTGCCGTCGTGGATACGCCATCGGCGCTGCCATCCGAGTGCGTGGCTGGTCACGTGTATTTCCTGCGCCATGGCAGAGGAAATGCTTCATCCATCACAAGGAGTATCTCAGATACCAAATAAGATAGTGGCTAAAGAAAAATAAACGGATTGCAAGCATGAAACACTTATCCTTTAACTCATTCATGGTTCACCCTGATTTAAAGTGTTCATTGATGACTCATTAGTGCCATGGCAAAAAACCACGGAAATCAATTATAAGATTCCAAAGTATGAATCTGAAAGTAGTATGAAGTATGCGATTTCCTTGTACAACTTGATGTTTTCGTTGTCGACTAACTAGATACCATAAACAGATTCGATTCATGTCAGCATCGGTGCAGTGGTGGAGTCACTCTTTTCCTTTCATCACGCGGTAGGCGGAGCACGCTACATTACAACGGATCTTTTTTGGGTGGTGAAAAAGTCTCCTTCTCTTTTTGCCTCTCTTAATCGCTTTCGTTTGTTTCCTGCTGACTGAGTATGCCTTTTTTTTTATTTTTAGTCTTCATAGGCTGCATAACTGCGATTTGTTCCAATCTGATTCTCTTGTTGATATGGGCGGCCAAGTTGATAAGCTGCCGCAATGCAAATCGAAGACTGGTAGAAGTCGCTTTCGGTCGGTGGACCCACATTAGATCTCGAGATTGGTCCGAGACGAGCTGTGCGCATAAACGTGGTTTCTTGGTCTAAATCAAGCCATCAAAACTTGAACTTTGTATATCATGCTAGGAATATTTTCCATAGACGTACGTGACTCCTAGTCGGATTGCAATTGTCTTCGTGCCATTCAAGTAGAGGGAGTTTGAAAGGCTGATAGAATAAAGTGAGCAGTTGTAGCCGCCCCAGTTGCGACCGGAATCGGGTCTTGTTAACTCCTCAGTCCCATGCTCAGCCTCTCGTCAAGGCTTCTCGGTGTCGGCTCAGGTTGTAGCAGCAGCCCCTCAGAATGGAGGCCGTACCTACAACTAGAGGAAATATATCTTGTGTCCGACTATAGGGGTATTCGTTTCAGTAGCATTCTGACGATTTTGTACACTGGGTTCGGCTGGGCGACTTGTTGACTGATATATGAATAACTTGCATGCATGCATCCATATATTCATCCATCCATCCATTTATCCATTCATTGGTCATTCTCCAGCACCACCGAGTTGGAGTACTATTTATCTTCCACCCTCATTCTATAAACATCTTTTCTTCTTCTTATTATTTCTCTGAGAGCGATCGTAATGTTCATGTCCGTCTAGCTATCTGGCTGTGTTCATTCTTCCATTCATCCCAAGCCAACCTCGCCATGCCGAAAATGGTGGGGCAAATAAAAAATAAAAACAAGAGAAAGAATACTCGCTTCCGCTCCCTGATTCATGATCCTAGAGAATCAGAATCCAGGAAACTGGAACCCCCTTTCAAGCATATAGATGAGTCGTGAAGCCCAACCGCCCACGGTTTGATTCGTTTTGATTTGTTCCGCTGCCGCGGCGAAGCGTCAGAGTGTCAGGTTGAATTGCTGTGCACATTCTCCATCAACCAAGCATTCGCAGACATCTTGCTGCTGCACACCGATGTCTCCTTCTTGATTATGGTCAAAGATATTGTAGAAGAGTCGTGAACGTCCAAACCGCTTTGCTTATTGGATCAACCAACCCCTATAGCCCACAAGTCATGCCCGAGTGCTGTATGTGTTCTCCAAGCCACCATTTGCAAGTCCCTTGCTGCAGCTGCTGCTGGCCTCCTTCTTCTTTACTCCAACCCCTCCAATACCACCGACACCAGCACCGTTCTTTCCCTCACCCAGAGGCGTGATAACCGGACTCTTGTTCCCCCAGAGGCTGCTACTTCTCCTCGAATTATCGTCATCCATACTAAATACCATGTCTCCCTCGCCTTCTCCCTCTTTCTCCTCCATGATTCGCGTGGAGTTGATGCGCGGGCTCGAGATTGTGCGGTCGAATCGCCCTGCAATTCCTCCGCTCCCACTTGTAGTACTTGTGGGGGCAGAGACGTGTCGCATGCCTGGGGTAGAAGCTGATGGAGGCTGGAGGCGTGAGCTTGAATATATGGTGGTGTTCTCGGAGGAGTTGGTTTGGTTAGTACTGCTAAGATGGGTGCGTTGCAATTGTGAAGAGATAAGACTCATGCCGAAATCCGAGGTAGAGTCTCGAGGTGGACTGGAGAAAAAGGGAGACGTATCCCCTGCACGACCGCTCCGGGATCGAGTGCTTGAGACAGGACGGGCGGTGATCCCATCACCAAATGGCGAATTGCCGGAGGCGTGGTGGATGTGAGATTCGCGGAGTGGTGAGCCCACGTGTCCGAATCCGGTCCCAGTAGTATTGTTATGAGAGGATTCTTGTCGTTGTCTCGCGAATAATGCGCTGAATCTGCTGGGACTCGAGGCGAGCGGCGAGCCGACCTTGCTGGAGTTGCCACTAGGAATACCGAGGCCGCCCTGCGTTGCGCTCTTGATATTAGAGAATTCCTGCTCCGGTCGTGACAGGCGTCTCATCTTCTCCTGAGGAGTTAAGACGTCATCGTGTAGGTTCGTTGGCAGAAAGTCCTCTTCGAGGGGAAAGCCATCGTCCCAATCGTCATTCACTCCAGGTCTGGGCACGCTGGCAGACAATAGACGTGGGCGTTGAATACTTTGCTGCGAATGCATCTTTCGCTGACTGATCGTTTCTTCTGTGGTCACTGCTGGTGGGGAGGAGCCCAATTGAGACGAGTTGCGAAGATTTGATGGAAAAGCACTGCTGCGGAGCGCTTTCACAGCATCGAGTGGTTGGCCAGCAATTCTCTGGGATAGCGATGCTGGTGGAGATTCCATACCAAATTTGGAAGGGACTGAAGCCGCCACAGCTCCGTACCTGGCAATATGAGAAATGCCATTGCTGTCGAACGAAGCAGGGAGAGGGGCGTCAAGTGCTGTAAGACGACGTTCGACTCCTCTTATGGGTAGCTGAGATTCGTTTGTAGGTGATCCATATTTGGAGCCTGGGTTAGAACTCAGGCCAGGTTCGCCCGAAAAAGGCACATATCGGCCGTCATATTCTTGCGAATAATTGAGCTCTTCCTGTGGATATTGGTATTGACCTGCAAATGGATCCACTGGATACGGTTGTGATGAGAGAAGTGAATTTGCGAGGACTGAATCTTGGTGCTGATAGGTGGGAGGGTTCACTCTTCCGCCGATGTTCAAGGCTCCATTGTTCATGTTCATACCCATGGAATTGTTGGGTCTATTGACTCTTCGGCCATCCGGAAGTATGTGTGCGAGAGCGCATTTTGCACCAAACTTGCAATTGCCCTTTAAGCCTTTGTCAGTATTGCTCGAATGGCCATACCTATTTTCTTGTTCAACACACCTTGGCAAAGTATTTGCAGGGAGCGGTCTCAATTGTAGCATCAGTAGAATGAAGGAAAGGGCAGGCTTGTCCTGCTTGACAGGCACCTTGTTTGAAAAATTTGCAGGGAACGTGTTTGGTATCTGTGCAACACAAAACCAATCAGATCAACGCGTTGAATGTGGAAGGAGAAAGTACTTTTATTTGTTGTATTGGGAGGACTCCTTGCTAGATCAAAATGTTGTGAGCCACCCAATCCGTTTGTTCGCGCATGGCCATTTGCGAGAGACCCATGATTTTGCGCAACACCAACAGCGGGATCACCAGTGGCGCTATATGAGTTCCGTCCTCTGTACTCTCCTGACTGACGATGCGATGGTCGAGCAGCTCCCTGCAGGCGGTAAGACGGGTTTCGCTGCATAGCAGATCGATGCTAAGTTTGAACAAACACGCTTCGCAAAGGGTTGGAACGAAAGGTAAGAGAATCTGGATTTGGCTTGGGAGTCACAAGCTTAGGCGCAGGAATGAATAAAGGGAGGGCAATGGTAAAATACACTCGGTAAGAGCTGAGGCTTGACTTCTGTATGAGATGCGAGGCAGGTAGCGGAATGAAGCGTCGAAGGTGATACTCGATAATCTGGCAGTCGATTTGAAGTGATGCTGTGATAGGGCTGGGCTGATGCACGACTGGGGAAGTGCCCCACGTTCTTCTGCGCGTGGCTGCGGAAAGGCTTTTCGCGTGATTAATGAGTTTGCTCGACGATGTATCTGATCTTGGGGCGAGATCATCAAGTAAGGAAGCTGGAATCCTCCTTCAAAGATAAGGATACAGGGATAAAGAGTGAGTGAATGGTAGGGGCGGTAAGAAGAAATGGATCATGAGATTATTGCCAAATGATCATTTCTAGTACTGGTTAGTGAGTAGTCGGTGTACTGGGGAAGGGCGGATAAGTTAATTACTTCATAGTCGTTAGGTGGCTAGCCGCTTAAACGCCGGGCGTTCCAAGCCCCTCCCGCGGCTTAAAAGTTCTAGGGCCGGAAGGCTCGAAATTCTTGTAAATGGGGCGTGCACCAAGACATGTGCTACTCGTACAACTGATACTAGTGAGATCCATGTAGCGGGAATCGTAAGAGGTGAGAGTCAACCACTATCTGTACACGTTTGAGGATGATATACCAATTTGCAACATGAATGAGATCCCCTCTAGTGGATGTTGGAAACAGGTCTTATGAACATTATCACCTGCAACGCAGCTAATGATTCAATAGAGGGCAAGCGAGGTACATTTGTGGCAAGGATATCTGTACGAGCTCAGACATTTAACAGAAAGACCCGGAGGACCGAAGGAATCCTTCGTAGAACATATTCATTGCCACGTTCCTTAGTTGCGTGTCGATCGAGACAGATATTACCATTACAACGTACATGACAAGTCAGTTGACTATTCTCAAAGCTTGCTAACATGATCGTCCATCACCAGAACATGAGCAGCGCCCCAAGGCCACCAAGGCTGAAGTAAGCAATCCCAGTATCCAGGACTCTGCCCGCACCGCCAGTATACTGAGCAGGAGGAGAATATGTGGCGGTTATGTTAGATGTGACAGTCGCGTTGGAGGATGTGACAGGTGGGTAGGCTATTTCGGCTGTTGTTGTTGCGGACTCGGTAGAGATGGGATAGATTGTGTACTCTGTCGAGCTTGTTGTTGCAGAGCTCTCGACCTCTGTGTAGGTGGTCAGGCTTGTATGTTCAGTCGTCGAAGTCGAATACTCGGTCGTGGCAGAGCTGATATATTCGCTGGTAGCACTCGTGGTCTCGCTGATGGCGGCACTAGTTGCTTCCGGACCAGTAGGAGGAATGACGCTCAATGTGATAGTGGCGCCGCATTGGTCAAGGGGAGCACCGTCCGGACAGCAACCTCTGTCTGTACAGTAGTAACCCGGATCACAGTATTCTACGTCATGCAGGTCAGCTATGTCTCGATTCATCAATCCGCTTTTGGGAGCTTGAGGGTTGACCGACCTCCGTTTGAGCAGCATTTCTGTCCCTTGGTGGGGTTATAGCAGAGTGAAGGGTAAACACATTGTTCGCTTCCAGCACCGCAAGACCTCGCACACGTTACAGGTTCCGGAACTGGAACACAGACGTCACGCTTCTCGATGCCGCCCGCCATGAACGATATGCTCTGCATTGTCGTTGCAGCAAGTGCCGCAGTGGCAGAGCTGATGAGCACAATAGCTGGTGGGAAATGCATGATGGACTGCTTGGTTGAATGCAAAGAGGAGTTCAGACGTTCGAATCG
The DNA here is from genome assembly GCF_000464535.1 of Endocarpon pusillum Z07020. Classification (NCBI taxonomy): domain Eukaryota; kingdom Fungi; phylum Ascomycota; class Eurotiomycetes; order Verrucariales; family Verrucariaceae; genus Endocarpon; species Endocarpon pusillum. Next base: position 13,667 of record NW_006916224.1, read on the forward strand.
GAAAAGGTTTGGCGGTCTGGAGTTTTGACTGGGAAATGATTGTTCAAAAACAGTATGAAAGACGTCCTTCATCACCAGAGCATCACTGGGCTTCTTATGTTCTCACATCCAAGTAGGAAATTGCATGTTCGTGAAGCTATTCAACCCCCTTGACCATGCATGCTCGTCCCGTGCAATTCGCTATAAAGAGGCTGAGACTCTCAAGGCATTTTATCCAATGACATAAAAGAAAAACAATAAGATGCCAGACCAACCTTTTTTGGCAGGAGATATAATGCGTATAGCTCTGTTAGATCCAATAAAATGCTGCATCTCTGAAACAGACTCTCGTATTCGCAAGGCACAGATGGCAGCCTCATGGGGTGAGTGGCCATGGTGAAATGTGCCTGTCAGATTTAGCGGCGAACATCGGGCGACAGGCTATTTTCGGACCATGGACGGATCGCGTATCGGGACACAATTTCTTTAAGCGATAGATTCTGAATGCCAAAGCCGATCTTACTATCGAGAAGGGTGAAAATGGGGTCTAGTAAACCCATTATACTCGTGTGACCTTTGTTCTCTCTTTTGCTCATGTCAGCTTTAATTAAGTTTTAAGAGCCTATGGATGATTCGCTTTTGGAGGGCGAGAGATATCCACGTCAATATCCCGAAGGTTAGATAGTTGATGTACGTAGTAGTGGATGCGTGCTCTGTAAAGAAGACAGGACGAGGACAGGAACAGGCATGGTCGTTTGTGCGAGTACGGAAGTGAGGGGGTCTAGGAATTGATCTAACGATGCAGAGATTGGCGTTAGGAAAGGTTTACCCATGCCCTCCTTTAGAGTCACTTTACGACAGTGGTCATCTGGAGTGGTGTTTCAAAAGTAGTTGACAGCCACTAAATCGTAGCTGCCGAGCTATTCACCTTGGTTCAAGTTCAGAGTGTTAGTGTACTGAAAGCCTTGAGCTTGACGGGCTTGTCTAATTGAATCTTAGGGGCGTCAGAGCTCTGAAAATCAACTCAAAGCCTATTAGAGATGTCCAAGAATCGAGGACGATCTCTATACTTTAGTGGCTGTTGCTGACTGGTCTAGGGACCGGTCCCTTAATGATGTTCGTCCGCTAGCTACACCACGCCAGTCAGAGTGGTCAACTTTTGAAACACGACTCCACAACCCACCAGTTCTTCCTGGACGTGCAAAGGTTACCTGGACTGCCAAGCAGGCATCAACGCACGATATCACCTGATTTCGTGACCAAGACGCGCCGGTGCTCGTGTTGCTCTCTCACCATGCGGGGAAGTCGGCTCAACATCTTTCCCCTGCTATCAAGAACGCGGGAGTATACGTACGTAGGGAGATGCTGAACTCGTATCCGAAGCTGGCAATATGGGTATAAAGTATGATCGAAATCCGTCGGACTGCCCTCCTCCACCTCAAGGTTGCAATCAGTTGAAGAACAACTGGGAATAAACAAATTGAGTTCATACCATCAAAAGACATACCAAGCTCAATCACTATCAAGAAGTGCAAAAGCAGCTTCGTAAATATCACAACAATTACCTGACCCAGGATGCCCACCAAGCCACCAATGATATTCATCAACCTCCCCGTCTCCTCCTTCCCAGACTCCATAACTTTCTACACAGCCCTCGGCTTCGTCCAGAACAAATCCTTCACCGAACCGGGCAATGTAGCAATGATGTCGCTCCCGCCCTTCGACCCTCCTGACAGCGGAGTTGGCATGATCAATGTCATGCTCCACACCCACGAGAAGTTCCAGGGTTTCATGCCCCCCGGCAAGCAGATCGCCGATGCTAAGAAGCGCACCGAGGTGCTGTTGTGTCTGAGCTGTGAGTCGAAGGAGGAGGTGGATGAGATGGTGGAAAAAGCGGTGAGAGCCGGTGGGAAAGGGCAGGTGTGTCCGAAGCAGAATGTGAGCGAGGCGATGTACGGAGATAGCTTTGAGGATTTGGATGGGCATGTTTGGGAGCTGGTGTGGATGAGTGAGGCCATGGTGAAGGGAGAGGAGCCGCCAACGAAGACGATGAAGGGGGAGAAAGAAGACGAGAAGAAGGATTAAGGGAAGCAGAGTATCTGTAGGTCGAGCGAGGGGCAAATAGGGAATGGAGGTAAGACTGTACTAGGGCAAGAGGGTCGTAGAGGACGTCCTGCTGGTGGTAACTCCGTAGCATGCCCCTACTACCATCGAGCGTGAGCAGATTTTTCTACAAGGTCAGATCGAATCTAGCGTGCAACATTCATAATCCGTGTCAATCAACCTACCGGGGTGAGAAATCTAAAGAGATTTTTTATACATGAAGACATTAAGCATCCTCATAGCTCAAATCATGCTCTGGCCGTTCTGCCCAGCGCAATCTGAAGAGCCACAGCAAGCACAGCTAGTGCAGCAGCTCTTAAGATACCCCGTTTTGCGCTACCACTCCCCAGGGTAAGGATATACCTGATGAACCCGAACTTTATGTTGCCCTCTCTATCAAAATTGGGTTTTGATACGCTCATTTTCGCATACTGCTCGTACTTTCCCTCGTATGGTGGATATCTCACCGCGAGCAACTTCTCCATCCATCGCGGCGTTGTGGTCACTGACCTCCTATGAACAAAGCAATCAAAAGACGCTCTTCCGCGATAAGATCCCGAGCCACTGTCGCCCACGCCACCAAACGCTAGTGTCGGTATGACACCATGGGTCCAGGCATCGTTGACGCTTGCACCGCCTGACCGTACCTCTGTTAGGATTTTCTCAACCTCGTCCTTCGACCCAAATGGATACAAACCAAGAGGGGTGGCGTGCACAGAGTTTGCAATTCTGATTGCCTCGTCTAGATTCTCAACTGGCATGATCGGTATTAGGGGGCCAAATGATTCTTCAGTAAGAAGTGAATCCGATGGATCAGAGACCTCAATCACTGTTGGCTCAATGAACCTTTGCTCTGCATCCATGGTGCCTCCTATCACAATCTTGCCGGACGTGTTGTCAAGCATCTTCTTGATGCGAGAAAATTGCTGATTGCTGGCAATACGTCCATAATCTGGTGATTCCTTGGCTCCATTCGGGAAGAAGTCAGCCATCGCCGATTTCAGCTCTGCCACCAACGTGGGAACTACGTCCTTATCAACGAGGATGTAGTTTTGACTGATGCACACTTGACCAGCATTGAAGATCTTGCCCCACAGTAGTCGTCGTGCCGCAAGATGGATATCTGCCTTCTTGGTTACGATTGCTGGATTTCGACCTCCAAGCTCTAGAGTGACCGGTGTCAAGGTCGGCGCAGCAGCTTTGGCTATTATCTTGCCCACATTGGCTGATCCTGTGAAAAAGATCTTGTCCCATTTTTCGGCGAGCAAAGCTTGAGTCTCTGGAATACCACCGTTGATCACTCTATAGCAGGATGGATCAACTGAGACAGCAAGAATCTTTTGCATGACCGCCGCACTTGCCGGAGCTTGTTCCGAAGGTTTCACGATCGCAGTATTACCGCCTGCGATGGCGCCAACCAGCGGACCGAAAGTGAGATTGATAGGGAAATTGAAGGTTCCGATGATCAGAACACAGCCCAACGGATCTTTCCGTATTCTTGGGCGCATAAAGTAGTTCGTTAAGGGGATGTCTTCGGGCTTCTCAACCTTTGCCCACTTCTCTAGATTCTTATTGACGAAGATGATATCGTTTTCGACCCATTTAATCTCTGAGAGTTGAGTCTCGTAGACGCTCTTTCCCAGGTCTTTTTTGCAGGCTTCGATGATTTCGGCTTCATGATCAACAATCCTAGCAGTTTCTGTGTCAATTGTGTGACATTCTTGTTCAAGTTATGATTAACTTACCCCCAGTAGAGCTTTCGCAGCTGCCTCAGCCTAAATTCGATAGGTTTCGTCTTCTGGGTAAAGAAGGTCGAGCGCACTTCCTCCACAATCTTGGGAATATCGTCAATGGGAGTGTTTGCGAAAGGTGGTAAGTTGGGAGCCATAATGTGTAGACTGGTTCCACAAAAGGAGACTGTATGTAAATGAAGATGCGAAATAGCTAGAGTGATTCTGCAGCCTGCGCGGGGCAAGTAGCCATTTCGGCCGAAATTGCGAACCTCGGTTCGAATAAGTACTTACCACATGACTCTGCACTATCACGACGTCCTCTATAATCGACCCAAACATTCCATATTCAACAACCTTGATACCCAGCCATCATCTACGGGTCAGCTAACAACACAACCGTACAGTAGAAGCTCCCGATTTGCGAATGCAAGTTGTAGTAACGCAGTGTAGAGACAGACCATGTCGACCAAGAACAACATAGGATGGAGTAAAGTTCTTGCTGCATGACGTACTGTGCATTGCGAAAGTATTGCGAATCCTTGGCGGATGTGCGAAGTTGCTGGCTCCCTGCGCCCTCAGACAGAAACAGTTGATAGGGGCTTAATAAATAGACAAGTTATTAGATGTTTTCTATGTCAAATATTGCCGAGCTTCATCTGGTTCTTCTGCTAAAGATAAATAGATAAATAAGATTGCAGATTCGAATTAACAAAGTTGATTCTTTTACATAGTAGAATCCTACTTTCTTTGATAGAATCTCATACGATCAAAATCTATGTCAAAAGAACCAGACGAAACACAGTATTATACTAGTAGTATTTAGAGTTTATTCAATCTCAATATGAAATATGTGGAAGACTTGTAAGGACTGTTTCTGTTTGAGGGCGCGGGGAGCCAGCAACTTGAACTCCGCACATCCGCCAAGGATTCGCAATACTTTCGCAATGCACAGTAATATCCAGAGTTCCGTGTCATCCCGGCACAGAGTCTGGATCCTAAAGGTCCTGATAGGAGGTGAGTATTCACCAACTAAATGATTGACCTCCCCCCTGAAACTCACGGAATGACATCTGAGGAGCTGTTCGTCGTGACAATTTCCTGATTCAAAACAATGGTGTTACGACACTTTAAAAAATTCACTCGAGATAATCTGGATATGCTTATTGGTCACGACTTTCATGGCGTAAACCAGTAAAATACTATGTAAACACCCCGCTGGGGGGCAGCAGGGGCCAGTAGGGAAATTATATAGAATATTCGACGGGAAAAGAGGGACCACTATGCGCTCGTCGGGCTTGTCGTGGCGATACAACACCGCACACTCTCGTTGGCTTTGATGGGCGGAAGCTTGCAAAATCGGAATTGCTGAGCAAAGGGTTGGGCAGACGCCACGAGCTAGTAGACTCCGGCACATGTTGCATTGAATATTTGGGAACTTTTTTCTTTCTCAAGCTTTTCGTCTCTCCCCACCCCGACAAAAAATGGTCTCGCAGGACGACCCTGAGAAGCAGAGCCGGTGGTCTTCTATGAGGATGTCGACCAGGGTGGCCATGTCAAGACCCTAAATTTTCCAGCAGATCGGATCCAAAGAAAAACCATCACCAATCCTGGAGAAGATTCTTGCTTTCGAGTCAAACCGAAGCTTTTTACATGCGTCCACGGCCAGATGGATCAGATCTCGAAGACGCCGCAACCTTAAACCTGTTAGAAGCGCAGTTCGTAGTAGTCGTTGGTAGTAACAGAAACAGGTTCAGATCCCCCGGTATCAGACTTGAATTCCGCAACAAAGATGACCAACCGGGTAAATGCCCACCAAGCGTAGTTGCTTACACACCATTCCATATGCAGAAGAAGATGAACGAAACGAAAGAGGACCGGGAACACCCAATTCAGCGCTGGAGCCACGGCCGGATTCCAAGCCGCAGCCCAAGCACAGCTCAATGCCGTCTAGCAACGCACCGCAACATACCAGCGAAGTTATTTCGCCCGTGGTTCCGCCGGTACAAGTGACAACGAGGAATTCGACGTGGATGACAGTGTCTGGTGGGATTTGCAGGAGAGCAAGAACCCACACCAACAGCATAGGATCCGGCCAAACTGCCTCTTCGCAGTGCTCCTGCAGCGCGAGACTGAGGCGGATTTCATTGGCGATTTTCGGCTGAACGTCGATTGCTGGGACGTGGCAGAACACAAGAGAGGAAGTAGAATTCAAGACCGGTCAGATAGTTGTCAGATGATCCCGTTAAACTTTCATCTAGGGTATCCTCCTTAGGCGGGTGTATGAAGGGATTGACCCAAATAACCTAGGAGAGTGGGCTGTGGGTAAACATTTGGCCAAAGCTGACAAAGATTCTGGGATTGGAACCCCTGGCTCCTGCATAGGTTGTTAGGAAGTGACAGAAGAGCTGTGCGAGTCTTGTGAAATATGGTATCTAACAGCCCTTACTACGTACTTTCGTATGATGGTTTCTTTAATATCATGTTGTTCAACGGCACATTATTTCAACGTTTAAAAGCCTTCCGGGGTTTCCACTCTTCATGGGTCGCATTACCACTTCTCTTTCCGCAATCGACCACAGGACATGGAGAACAGGGCTTCCCGTTCGCTCAGCCATACTTAAGCCATGTGCCGGCTAGTTAGTAGTTGGGTGGGTGACCACCAGCGAATACTGGCTGTTGATTGTTTTTTGCCCTTTCTTGATCCTATTTTCCCTTAACCCATAACAGTCCGCCGTACCAAGCAAGGCGAGACTCAAGATATATGATGGCCGAATTGAGTACGGCTTAGACTACATGGAATGAGAAAGTATACTTTATTACCATATTTTCCATGACTTGCGATGAACTGATAGCAACCAGCTCCGTGATTAAGATTCATTGAATTAGGCCTAGCATGACTTAAGTTGATCCTGGAGTACGCTGTGCCCACATTAATTTAATTGTCCAGTGTCCCATATCTAGCTGAATCTATTCTTCCACGCCAAATATCTTACCCAAAACCCGGCTCATGCCTTCCACCCGGCTGTCCCGCTGTCCCGCTGTCCCGCTGTCCCGCTGTCCCGCTGTCCCGCTGTCATAGCTCCCACCCGTTTAGGTAACAGCAAATTTCGACCTCGCACGGAGCTTGGCGCCATAATAGTAAAGCCCAAACATGCCCACCACCCCTCCGACCGCGAGACCAGCAAGGATGGAGACACCCCTCCCCACACCGAGATTGATGAACAAGGGGCGCGCGAAGATGACAGCGCCAGCGGCGAGGGCGGAGCGCCACGTATCGTTCGTGGCAAAGAGGGACGCTGCATACTGCGGGTAGCTGAGAGGCAGATACATGAAGATGCACTGGAAGAGGACGAAGCCTGACGCAGCGAAGGTAGTGATCCCGATAACGCTGGCGATCCAGTGGATGTCCGGGTTGGATGTCCAGCCGAAAATGAAGAGCCCAATGGGGATACCGAAGCTGGCGAAGACGGCGGGGACGAGACGGTGTTCTTGTGCTCGAAGACCATTCTTGACGATGTCGGGCTCCAGGTACCAGTAGACGTATGAGCAGTAGATGATGATGCCGAGAATGCATGCGACTGTGATACACACGAAGACAATGCTTGTCTCTCCGAGGTTGAAGCCGTACATGACTGGGTAGACCAGGGGGAATACTTCGAAGAAAGAGTAGTAGATGCCGTACTGTAATGCGGTGTAGATGTTCGTGAAAAGCACGGCCGGGTCTTTGATGGAAATTTCCACCGGTACCACAATGGAGTTCCAGATCACTGTTCCGATCTTCATGTTGCCTTGGTCGACTTCAGATTGAGCCTTCAACCGGCCATTACCACACTTGGCGCGGAGACGTCGAGCACGACGCAAGAGGATGTTGGAGGAGGAGGTTTCCGGCATTGCGACGAACATGAGGATGAACACAGGAGCCGACGCCCACAGCACTTCCCAGAGAGACCATCTCCAGCTGATAACAAAAGTCAGCATAACATACAAGGATTGTAGCCGTTTTGTTGCCCAAATGCATTGTTCCTCCTTATAATGCGGGTAGAACCCAAAGAGCAGCAAAGTGACACTCGGTAGTGCCGGAAAGGGGGTGGGCGGTTTTCTTACCCTTTGGCTGTGACGGCGAAAGCTGATAGAACTGGACCAAGGGCAGGAGCTTTGCTAGCTGTTAGTCAAATGACAGGCTGGGAAGATACTTGAATTACGAACCATTGAATGCTGCTGCGACCCAGAAGGTTAACGCGTAGGGTAACTTCAAGAAAGAATACTAGAGCCGCGGTCAGTAGATAGAAAAGTCTGGAGGTAGGTAGTCTTCATACCATGTCTTGCATAGTGGCTCCTCCAGTTGCCAAACACGGTGACCCCATAAATCCGACGAGGAAACGAAGAACAAGTAATCCTGCATAGTTCTCGACGAGTGCCAAGGGCACACATAGGATAACGAAAAGTGCGAATGACACGATGTACGGCACGTTCCTACCAAAAAGGGGAATCTCCGACAACGGACTAAAGCGTTCGTCAGTGGAGTAGTGTGAGTGTTGGGAATGGACCAGGTGTACCTGAAGAGAAGAGGGCCAATGCCGTCTGCAGAAAATATCAGTTCATGCCCTAGAACCTCGAATGAGGGCAGAACTTACATCCAATAACATACATTGACAATCCCAGCGAGGCTTTCTCGTATCCGACTCCGAAGGCTTCCATCACACCACTGCAACAGGTAAGTGCGTACTCACCATTGTATGGAGAGACTCAGGAGATCATACTATTGGCTCGGAACGTAAATAGAAGACGCAGCATACACGACGAACGTGTAAAGACTTGAACAATCAGCCCAGCTCTCAACAAATGCGGGATAGCCTTCAACGCTCACAAAATCTGGGTTCCAACGAATAGTTTCTTTTTGCTTGACCAGTTCTGTGGATTCGCTGGATCATCTGTGGTATACCAATCCACTAGAATATCTCCGTCCTCATTCCTCTGCGCGACGATGGGCATGTGAAGTTCTTTCAGAGACTGTGCTTCCCGTTCAATATCGAATCGTTCCCGAGTGTAAGCGCGCGTCATTTCTCTTGTCTTTGTACGTGTCAACGCCGGCTGCGCGCCAATGCTAGATCTGATAGGGACATGAGTCGTCTGAGTGTTCATTTTCTTAATATCGTGTTCAGTGACAATGGACTCGACGGTAACATTGGTTTTTTGGGTCTGGAGGGCCTGAAGGTCTGGCCGATCGTGAGCATCCTCGGTCAGCGCCGATGCTTTTTGCTCTCTAGCAACAGCATCTCCAGCTTCCTTCCCGTATGCAGCCTCGTTCGGGTCAAGGTCAGCTTTGTCTTCCACGGTACTCGACAGCGAGTCGACACGTTCGGCATTGCTATAGCATTTGGGGCATTGAAAATCTGCTTCTTCCTCAGGGTATTTCAGGTACTTGTTGCCAGTCAACCAGCGGATGAGCTGTCCAAGGGGAGCTTCACGAATAACATCCGCCATGTCTGATTGAGATACCAAATTTTCTTGAAGCGAAGCAAAGGGACATGGGGGAAGTGCTTAAACTTATAGGTCACAGCAACATAACGAGAGCTTTCCATCGGGTCCGACAGGCTAATGCACACCAACCACCCACCTTGAGCCAAGTACGTGGAACCGACGGGAATCTGCTTTGAAATAAAGACAGGTCCATGACTCCTACCTCGCGTCTCAAGATTCATGCATTCTTGGTGAACACCAAGCATCTAGATAAGGTTCTTCGTACGTTGCACAAACCTGATAAGATCTTGAAAGGACACCAGTAGTAGACTTTTACGGGATTAGGTTTCTGCCTGTAGCAGTTATTGGATGGCTGCTCGCGAGTTGTACGAGCCAAGTGTGAATCATAGGAGATATGGGGGTTGAAATGGGTCTAGCTGCGAGGCAGGCGTGGAAATGCAAGACAGCTATTCGTCTGGCTTTGTTTGTAGTCTCGGTGGCGGGCATGTTGATATGTCAGCACCACAGATGATCCCAGAGATCTATCCCGTGTGGGGTTGCTGATAAATTATTGCTGTATCCCAAGCCTGCTTGGATTGCTCATCCGTCTGAAGGGTGAGGCCAAGTAGACAGATCATGAATGATGAGGCCCAAGTAGACAGGTCAAGCACGACTTTCCGTGCCGTTGATTCGCAATCGCATCCATGAGATTGCAAAAGCGGCATCTTCTCGCAGAATGAGCCCGGACCACCGAAGCAGACCCTGGCCTGAAGCCAATACTCATCTAACTAGGTAGGGTGTCCATTGCAAGAGCAAAGAATTGACAACTACGGGCGCTGAAGACGACTTGCGCTGCTTGAAGCCGCTCATGAAACCTCTCAGACAGGTAGATGCTACAAATTGATATGGTCACACACTCCTACATGATTGCATTATGACTTCACGAACGACGGAACGCAGCCCAAGCTGCCGGCAAGCAAATTGCCGGCTATATGGAACCGGCTAGGCGGATGGAAGTGGGTTGAAAATGCCCACCAGAATACTTAACATATGGGAGTTGAAAAGCAAGGACTTTATGACCTTTCACAGCCAGCACCTCTCACCATGGCCAACAATTTCACACTATGAACCTTAAACGCATACTCCACAGGTCCCAATCCTTACAAGATCGCCATCGCCCTTGAGTACCTCTCACTCGCCTACGAAGCACGACTCTGGGACTTCGGCGACGACCCTCGGAAAGGAGTCAAAGGAAAAGCCTTCGTTTCCATCAACGAGAATGGCCGAGTCCCCCGCTCTCTAGGATCCCAACACCGGAGGGGTGTCATAGGAATCCGGCGCCGTGATGAACCACCTCCTTTGCACCTACAACACAAGATAATGTCTTGGCCCCGCGGCTCATCAGAACAAGCGCGTGTCAACTTTGAGAAGTGGATCCTCTTCCGAAGAACGAGGACGCGCTGAAGCGGTATACTGCTGAGAGCTTGCGACACTTTGATGTTCTGGGAGGGCAGTTGGGCAAAGGCTGGGAGTGGTTTTATCCTACCTGCTGGATTCAGTGCTGTGGACGTGCATTTCTATCCCTGGGTGAGCCGGTATGGATACGCAGGTTTGAGTTTGGAGAAATATCCATTGATAAAGAGGCCAGGGAGATACAAGGCGGTCGAGGCACACGTACACCCACCATCTCACCTACTTCCAATACCTAAGCCAAGAAAAGAATCGCACCATCCACTCAACCCCACCGCTTCATCATCTGTTCCTGCCACAGACTTCGTGCTGACGCATTACAGAAACATGGAAAACGACGCTTTAGATGTCAGAGATATACGCCATACAGCTTCTCGCAAGAACGAAGGTGGCATGGTATATAACTCACCCGAACAGGGCAAGGTAGGGTAAGGATAGGGGGGTTGGCTTGTATCGGGATTCGATGTGTCAGGAGCAGTACCAGTGCCCAGTCACAACAACAATAAGAGCCAAAAAAGGACTGGAGTCCAGCAGGCCTCGGCTGGCCTTCTCGCAGCACGCATGACATGATTTGTTTCGTATCAGCTGTATATAAAGCTCAAGGGGATGGACAGAGTGTTAGAGAGGCACAAGAAAAACACAAGGCAAATGCATGCACTCATGTGAGTGAAATCGTCTAGGTAGGGTATCTCAAGACCACAATACACTCCACTCATCTGCATATACACACATACACGCAGCCACCCTTCCTGTAACTATCATCCCTCTCTGCCCAGCCATTCCCCCCTTTTCTCGCTCTTGCTTTTCAACCCCATTTCTCCATTCAATCACTCACTCAATCAATCAAACATCACCACCAATCCACGCGACCACGCCACCCGCCTAACGTAGTACATAGGACGTTTTAATCTGGGATCCCTCCATACTGCGCGTCCGCCCACCTCTCCAACTCCAGCTCCAGCTCCAGCTCCAGCTCAGCTCCAGCTCCAGCTCTGATTCCATGTACCGCATACCATGAAAGGCGAGTATGCACTCTGTGATATGTACCCAAGATGCAGACAAAAGATGTAGATGTGAATAAACACGATGCGCTCAGAACGTAGGCTCGCCTGTAAGCAGGGGAGATGCAAGGTCAAGAGAAGAGACAACAAGAAAAGGTTTGAAAGAACAAACATCACCATCACCCGCTCACTGGAAACGGCAAAGAAGAACTATGGGTCGATGAGGATGGAGGGATACTTCCTCCTCTTCTGGTGTTCGGGGATGAAATTACAGTGCTGCTGCTGTGCCTTGTTCTTCGATCTCCTTTGCCTTTTCCTTCTCCGGCTCCGGTTCCTGCTCTTTCACGCTCTCAGCGTTGGCGTTGGCGCTGACTCGCTCCTCTTCTTCCCTCATTCCGCCACCGCCATCGCCATCTTTCTTTCCGGCTGTGTGCAGATCATCATGCTGCTGCTCCTTGCGAGCTTCAGATTCTGCATCCTTCTTCACCGCAGCAGCGCCATGATGTTCATGTCCGTGTTGGTCCTTTTCTGCGCTACCTTGGTCACCTCTAGTGCCCTCTCCTTCATCGCCACCACTCCCGCCTCCAAGTTCCACCATCGTATTTGTAGGATTAGAAGCCGGGGCCTGAGCCTGCACACCAGCTACAGCTCCAGCTCCAGCACCACCGCCACCCTTCGCCCCTACTCCTGCCCCTGCCCCGCCCTCTGGTGCCATCTTCGTCAGCCTCTCCTTCTCCCTCCGTACCGCCTCCCACCCCACAAATCCAGGATTCCTGAACCGCTCGTTCTCCAGGATATGCCTAAAATAATGCAAAAAAGTCCTCTCATCCTGCGTCTCTCCGCCAACCAAGGAGCTCCCATTAGCACCCTCGAAAACTCTTTTGCGGACCGAGGCCAGCGTGGCGCGGATGCGGGGGAGGTCGGTCGGGTTCTCCACGCCTTCGAGGAGGGAGGATTCAAAGGTTGAGATTACGGAGAGACCGGTAGGCAGGAATGGCTGGTAGGGACTTACTCCTGGTGGTGGGGGCGGTAGAGCTGGCTGGGAGTGCGTTTTTGGGGGTTGAGTTGGTGTTTGATATGGGGCCGTCGGAGGTGGAGGGTGTAGAATAGGATTTGTAGGGCGAGGAGGTTGTTGATGCAAGGAGTTGCTGTAGGCTTCTGGTCGAGCTTGATTTGCGGTTGGAGGAGTCGGGTATGCGGCTGGATGAGCTGGATAAGTGGTCGCGCTGGCAGTGATTGGTAATGACTGAGTGCCTGGTGTTACTTTTGTCGTAGTTGTTGGGTCTGAGATTTGCTGAGCTGGCGGACCTGAAGTGGCATATTGAGGTAGAGACGCCACTGCACCAGATGAATAAGCACCTGCAGTTGCTGGAGGATATGTCATGGTGTAAGCCATGCTACTTTGTGGCACAGTGGTTGGTACCAGATGCCCATACATGCCGTGACCCGGCGGTGGTTGACGGCTTTGCGGGTAGGTATATGGTCCAGGCGGTGGAGGCTGCGGTTGCGGTGGATATCTTGGTTGCGGGGGTGCCGACATTTTCTGAGCTGCTGGCGGAGATCGAGCTCGTTTCTTCTTGTGTTGTTCGATGTCTACTCCTGGCTTGGCTCGATACGAGTACCCTTTGCCAACTCGGTCAACCTTTTCAATGATCTTTAACTTGTCTTCGTTGACATTGTGACGAACGCTGCTTTCCCAGCCTTTTGGGTCTTTGTATCGGTAGAGGAAATGCGGCCATTTCATCTTCAGTCCTCGATAGATGCCCTTGAGATCAAGCGGTTTGGGTGATTCTTTCAACAAGTCGTAGATGAGTATGCTGTAGTTATGCGGTGGGCGTAAAAGGTCCTTTTCGGACAAGTCTTCCAGTTTCGGATATTCTGGCGATTCTGAACGGTTGACTCGAGCTCTCTTTGTGGGAGGGGCGTCATCCGCAATACCCTCACTCTCTTCCTCAAGCTTAGGTGTGACATCGTCGGGATCTTGGGTAGCTGGCTTTCGTTTGGTATATTTTCTTTTGGCAGGCTTTGAGTCTTCTACCTCAGGAACCGCTTTGGCCGTAGTTCGACCAGCTCTGCCTCGGTTAGAAGGCTCGGGTGTGACACCTCCATTGGCTGCTTTTGCTGCTGCCTCCCGATCAGCTCTCTCTTTGGCTGTTCTCTCTCGCTTTGACATGATGCCATCCTTGGGAGGACGGCCAGGACCTCTCCTCTTTGGCTTTCCGTCAGGTCCCAGGACTGGCGGGACCGGCGGCGGAGAAGTCCTGTTGAAGTTCCTGATCTTCACTTTCAGAGGAGTCCTGCCACTAGTGTTGAGAGCCACAGCATCTTCGACACCGGAAGTTGCAGAAGAGGACTCTGCGTTCTGATTTGGACTGTCATCTTCGACTTGGTCGGATTCATCAGACGATTCAATGGAGTTGTGTACAGGAAGCTTGAACTGAAATTTGATGCCCTTGATCTGAATGGACACATCCTCACGTAGAGGAACGATTGCATCCTTGGGATAATGCTCTTCGTTCACAAAGGCACCGTTAACTCCTTTGATGTGGATCTTGAAACAGTCATCCTCCCAGAAAATCTTGGCATGTCTTCGCGACACTGATCGATGGTTGGCAACATCCTGCTCGAGATCGTCTTTGACAGGCGCATGATGGATGGGAAGAAGAAATCCCTCTTCTTGCTCGGGGAAATGCTCTGATGTAAGAGGAGCTGGAATTTCTTCGATTTCACGCTCGTACTCTTCTATTGGATATGCTTGATAGTTAAAATGTGGTAAAGGAGGTTGGGTATAGAGATCTTTCGGATTGACGATTGAAGATGCTGAGTGGTTCGACGAATGTGGCCCATCAGCCTCCTGCCTTTGTCGCTCTTCGTGCGCCTCTTGCGCCTCCCCTTCAACGTCATCCACACCATAAAAACCTCCTCGATCGCTGACAACGCTTCCCTTGACCTGACTGCCACCATCCCGTTTGTTCTGGCTGGAGGGGTGTGAGTTCCCAGAACTTGAACCTTCACCTTTCTGCTGTCGCTGTTGTTCCGCAAGCCTCGCCTTCGCAGCTCTGTAGGCCCGAGCATCTCTACCCAGTTCAAGAGAGTGCGTGGTGATATAGAATGGGCCATCATCAAATTCAAGCTTCGCATATGCCGCTATCTGTCCGGTATCCTGAGCATTCTGTACATTGAGTGGCAGCTCCTCTTCCACCGTTTCCGCCATCTCTCCCTCGAGTAGGCTTGCATGCTGTGGGTCGGCAAACGTTGACAGGAGCAAGTCCTCCTGTGGTTGGGATACATCTGCCATACTGGCTGTAAGTCCATCTAGGGGCAAGACCGCTAGTGAGTCGTCGAGAGCGTGTGCGCCGGGAAAGGTGAAGCCGGTAAAGGTAGGCACAGACATTCCTGGAGATTGTGGCTCCAGGGGCGAGACGGAAGGTCTTTGGAGGTCTGGATCGTGTAGGAGCTTTTCTGGCACTTCTGAAGAAGCGTGTGCAGTCCCATCTTTAGTGAGATGCGACTGCGCGACGTTTGTACGGAGCGCATCCAGAAGGTTGCCCACTGCTCGCTGTGTTTGCTCGAAGGTGGTTTGATCGTGCGGATGAGTAGTCTGGGTATCTGGATTATTCGTGTTCTTGTGCGATAGAAAGGTGGAGGTTTTATGTGATTGTTCGTGTAGGGAATGCTGTTGATCATAACTTATTTCCAGAGCCGAGGGCGAGTCCAGGCTTTTTGACGGCGCGGGCGACCGTGTACCTGTTCGCCTGGACAGATCATGGCCCACCATTGGCGCCGCAAGAACTTGCGACGACATGGAGGGTGGGGGTGGAGGTGGAGGTGGAGGTAGTAAAAGCGGAAAGGGGAAAGACTAAATAAAATTGACGGCGGTGAAGGGACAGAATTGGACGAGATGGAGAAGTTCCACTGCACTGCATGAGGCATGAAGCATGCAGCAAATGCCAAGATTTCGCGATCGGCAGTCGCTGCTATGTGTAATACTACGATGTGTAGTACTGCAGTACAGAGTACTGCGTGTTGTGCTACATACTTTAAGTACATACTTTAAGTACATACATACTCCGTACTACTTGGTAAATTGTCATTCGCCCTAATCTCTCCATTCCATGCGCCAATGAATCATTGCCTCCTGCGAGTAGGCCCGCAGCTACTCCAGTAGACTCACATTCTTCGCAGCACATGGCGATGAGTCATGTGAGGTGGGATTGTGGCCAATATCTTGTCCTCACAGCTAAACTAACTAGGGCTATCCCGGACCGCCCACATGTGCTTGGGAGAGACACCTTACTACCCGTAGAGCGCAGTGCAACCTTTTTGCAAGAGGTCGCCACCTTTATTGTTAAAGCACAGGCTTCGTCAAGGCCCAAAGGAAATGGCTCCCAGATCCAAACCGAAGTCGAAGCACTCCAAATCTCAGAGCGCTGACCCATCCTCGCTAAAAACTTTGGCTAAGACACCACAACGTCCTAATTGGCCGACCTTGACTCCTTTGGTCCCTACCCTTGATCTCACCGTGACAACCCTCCTCCGTAATCAAATCCTTTTAATCCCCAACTTCTTCACCACAACCCTTTGCAGAACCTACACGACCTTCCTCTCCACCCTCCCCTTAGCTACCACCCCCGGCAAACCCAAGCGCGGCGAAGCCGTTCGCGTCAATGACCGCTTCCAGGTCCACGACCCGACTTTCGCTCAAATGCTTTGGACGCAAACCAGCCTCCAGGAACTCGTCACGCATTTCGAAAGTCCCAGTATCTGGGGTGGTGAAGTTCTGGGCCTGAATCCCAACATCCGGGTGTACCGCTACCGACCAGGGCAGTTCTTCGACAAGCACTATGACGAGAGCAATCAGCTCAACGTAGGGGAGCCGTCGATCGGCGCCAAGACGACTTGGACGCTGTTAATTTATCTGTCGAGGTGTGAAGGTGGGCAGACAGTGTTCTATCCAGAAGGGCCAAAGAACGGTCCGATACCAGAGCCCATCGTAGCAGAAGTCGAGCCTGGTCTGGCCTTGTTGCACCGGCATGGAGATGATTGTTTATTGCACGAGGGAAGAGAGGTAAAGGGAGGAGAGAAGTGGGTTTTGAGGAGTGATTTAGTGGTCAAGCGATGAAACGATGAAATCTTATGGATATAGGATGGCCCAACAAATTGGTCGCAATTTTTGGCTTGTATAACACGCATGAAAAAGTAAGAAGTTATGCATCTACAACCTGCCAGGACTAGACCTGTTATTGCTTTGGCCGCTGAAGCCGCTGTCGAAGTAATGCAAGGACGAGCATGCTGTTCGAATGACACTGCAAAAATTGTAAAGATCGACGAGTAACAAATGGGACATTCGAGAAAGAGAAGAGAGATCTGACGCGGCACAACGCTTTGGCGATTCGCAGAGCACAAGAGGCAGTCGCCAAATGTGCTTGATATGGACAATCGTTGCCGCAACATCTGCTCTGGTTCTATTCGCGCAATGGCGACGACTCTTCGTGACTGCATTCAGGCAATCTGAGGGACAAAATACCAATATCCTTGCTTCATCATCCAGAAGCATCTCATTACATAAAACAGAAGGGATATCAAAATTCTGAAAGCACTTGCAAGTGGTATAGAACACGAGATGAGCAGCACATGCTAGCAAGAACATTGTTCCGAGCACAACATGACGTGCAGTACCCGAGACCAATTAATCGGTGGTAGGTGATTCGAGAAAGTAGGAAGGCCTAACCGGGCTTCGTGATCAATTCTTGAGCTTATCCCTCAGTTTGCCAAAGAAACTCAGTCTTTTCTTCTTCTTGTCTTTTGCCCCGTTCGCATCTGCTGGAGACGATGCTGCGGACGACGCTGGGGTGGTTGTTTTCTGAGGCGTGCTGACAGTGCTGGTCTTCGATTCACCCACACCAGTAGTGACTATTGGTGATGATGGTTGGGGAGCTACGGCATCTGAATCTCTACCCATGGGGCTGATATCTCGCGACGGGGCTTGATCCTTTCCGTTTGCGTTTTCGGCTTCCTTCACCGGTTCGAGTGCCTTCGAATCAACCGGAGCGGTTGATGGAGCGGTGGCAGAGGTAGCGGCAGTAATCGTGGGTGCTGGTACACCAGCAGCATCGGTAGACTTCACCTCTTGGAGAAGCTCACTCTCGACCTCTTTCTTCTCCCGTACTGCTTCCGCCGATGCCGCCGCCTCGGGTGACTCGTGGGCTTGCGATAATGACTCTTTGACAACTTCTGGCACATCTGGAGCAGGACCGCTTACCGTTGCCGATGGTGCTTCATCTTCGATAACGGTGGTTTGGGACCTTGGCTCGAGCGGCACTTGGCCAGCTAGTGCAGCAGCGGTTGTGCCTGGGCCAGAGGATTGGATAAAGGGTCCAGGGTTGTTAGTCTTGTCATCAACAACGGTGGCTTTGGATTTTGGTTCAAGGGGCACTTGACCAGCTAGTTCGGCACCGGTTGTGCCTGGCCCAGAGGATTGGACAAAGGGACCCGTGTCAGCAGCTGAAAGGGTGGGGTCGTCAATGACAGTGGCATTGGACTTTGGTTCAATAGGCACTTCTGCGGCCAGTGCGGCAGTCGTTGTACCTGGGCCAGAGGACTGAATAAAAGCATCAGCACCAGCAATGTCGTCTTCAACAACTGCGGCCCTGGACTTCGGCTCAAGCGGCACTTGTCCAGCTAGAGCAGCCGTGGTTGTATCAGGACCGGCGGACTGAATGAAGGGTCCAGCGTCAGTGCTTGATGCTATGTCGTCTTCAACAACTGCGGCCCTGGACTTCGGCTCAAGCGGCACTTGTCCAGCTAGAGCAGCAGTAGTTGTGCCAGGGCCAGAGGATTGAATCAAAGGACCAGTGCCAAGTGTATCCTCTACCCCACCTGACATCGGTAGTGATGATTCCGGAATCATGTCATTGCTTTTCTCTGGGACAGAAAAAGCAGAATCGTTGGCCTCAGCAGGGACTTCACCAGTGCCTCCAATCGGCATTGCTGCGCTTCCTGCTTTGTCGTAGTCTTCTTTTGACGTGGTTGCGGTTGCGTATATGGACTGCGGCAGAAGGCTCTTATGTTCCTGCACCGATTCTCCGGCTGGAACGGAGACAGGGTTGCCAATACCCGCAGATGCTGGGATCGGGTCGATGCCATATGACTTCTCTTCTGGGAAAGAAGAGCTTGCATCCTTGTCGTAATCGTTCTTCGAGGTCGTTACCTGAGAATCAACGGTATTGCCGGTGATTTCTTCATGCTGGGGTGGCTTCTCACCGGCTGGTAGTGAGATGGGGTTCCCAGCACCTGATGACGGTGGAATCGGGTTGACGCTAAATAATTTTTCCTCCGGCAGGGCGGAGCTCGCATCCTTTTCGTAGTCCTCTTCCAATGTAGTTACCTTCGAGTCAACCTTATTGCCGGTGATGTCTTCGTGCTGGGGTGGCTTCTCACCGGCTGGTAGTGAGATTGGGTTCCCAGCACCTGATGACGGTGGAATCGGGTTGACGCTAAATAATTTTTCCTCCGGCAGGGCGGAGCTCGCATCCTTCTCATAGTCCTCTTCCGATGTAGTTACCTTCGAGTCAACCTTATTGCCAGTGGCTTCCTCATGGTCTGGCACTTTCTCGCCTGCCGGTATCGAGACGGGATTGCCTGGCCCCGAGGACGCTGGGATTGGATTGACAGAAAACGAATCAAGCTCATTGGATGGTGTCTCGGGGAAAGCACCAGGTGCCAAAATCTTCACGTCCTCCTCAACTGCGGGTACTGGCTTTCCTGTTTCCTTCGGCACTTGTCCGGCGAGTTTCGTACTGGTGCTGTCAGGATGCGCGCTTGACAGGAATGCGGCTCCAGCTACGCCTGTAGCTACTCTTTCACCAGCATGCGTTCCGTGCTTCTTGATATCTTCAGGCTTCAAGATATTGTTGATGTTGTGGTGGCCATCGTCTTCTTGAGGGGCCGTGGGGTCTGTGACCCAGTCTCCATCGACGACGAACTAGACAAAGAGCCAGGATCAGCAAAGAACCACTCAAAGCTTAGGTATGGAATAAAAGTAGAATGGTGCCCATGTCTTTTCCGGCTATGTCCGAGATATGGAATGTGCTCCTAACCTACCTTGTATAAGATCTTTACGCTGGCATCTGGAAGCTGAACTTCTTTCTCAAATGTAGCGCCCACTTTGTTCAGCTTTTCGGTCTGCCCCCAGTCATCAAATGTTCCGGTGACGTAGACTTCGTTGGCTTCAGGATGGGGCCTGAAAAGGTAGCATGTCAGGACAGAGTACGTTGTATAGCTTGAACGGCTCAAACTCTCTAATGTGATGACAGGTCTTGAGGATACCAAGGTCTTACCATTTAAACACAAAGGTACCCATCCTGGGTGAGTGTGCTGCCTGGATATATTGGAATGACTGCCTAGCGTCTCCTTTCTCTGAAGCTGAACTGCTCACTAGAGGAGTCTGTGGAGATCCAAGACTAGAATGACAGACGAGGGGTTTGTATCGTAGGAGCGCCGCCGCCGATTTCTTGATGCGCTAATCGCTAATGGTGATGGAAGAAAGAGGGTGTGTGAGTGCTGGCGACGCACTGCGGAACCGTACCTGTGATTGGGCCGTTCGATGATACTGCGCAGTAAGGGCGATCTTGAGGGATTAAATAAATGCAGACAATCAAGAGATATGTCGTACGGGATTAAGCTGTGAGACGACAAAAAGGGTTTGTTCGAAGCAATGGACCAGTGGGTCTACGTAGTAACTTAGTTTTGGAGATTGAGGTGGGCTGGGACAGCTCTAATTTAACTAGGCAACGTCAGTCAACCTTAGCGAAGTTGACCTTGATAACCAGTGCCACTAACTACTATTTAAGAGAAGAGAAAACAGTCATTGTAACATCTTTGGTCTTTTATCAGAACTCCAATGCTTGGTAGCTTGTATCTTGATTAGGCCAAGTTAGATCTCTCAGGGGCTTTTGACATCATGTCATTGTCGTGTTCCTGGTGGCCACTGGTTATGGTTCGTGGGAGAACGGGTTTGGCGCAGTTAATGACCAATACGGAGTGTATGCCGGTCAAAGGGCACGCTTGTGTCAAAGCTAAGTTCACATCGAAGCTGCTATGTTCAGCTATACATCCATTTCTTGATGGTGAAGATATCTCTGCCTGTACCGAATACTTTCGACTAAGCGAATGGAGACTGGAGCTGCCAAAGACACACACAGAGATAGATTACCAAGAACAGAGGTGATATAGAAAGCTATGGGAAGATTCCTCCCTCGACATTGGGATCCATCGGAGAGCCAGCTTCTTATTTCTTATACTTCTAAGTCATGGTATCTTCGAAAGAGGCCTGGATGAAATAGCCTCTCGTCAGAGAAGATGAAAGAAATACTTGGTAAGATGTACTATACAACTGCCTGGTCGGCTCGGAGCTCATTGTCAGTGCACTAAGAGCGGATTCTGTTCCTGGGGAGAGACTTAGATGCAATATCCTAGGACAAGATAATATTCATAGATTAGCTAATGACAACAGCCAAAGCCGATCATCAAGGGCCCAAGCATCATCTCTTGCATCTTCTAGAAGATGGTTCTGGTGTAAGGAACTGAGAGAGTGACCTGCCGTACCCGCCTCCAAGTGTCTGACGTAGCCTGGAGGCTAGCCTGGAGGGCAGTTCATGCCCTGCACCAGTTAGGTCCTTCGGTCACTCTAGAAGTCTTGACTGTCAGCAAACTGCTTTGGGCCGCAGGGCCTCCGGGACTGCTTTCAAACCCTTCCCCCCGCTCCAAAACTCCCAAACACCAACCACAACCTATTCCAGCCAATCAGAGCTACCTCTAGCACAGACAACTCCGCTTTTATAGCTTCACCTTGGGTCAGATCTGTTGCCCTCTCTACCACGAACAGTCTTCTTGTTCAGTCTTTCTAATCTTTCCTCAGACCTTGTAAGATCACAGAAACGACACACTAAGCTTAAGAGGCTTGGGCCTACTGGCCAAGCTACAGCTGCCTGCAGCAGAGCATTTCCTTCCTCCACTCAATGTTCTACCCACCTACTTGATCATTCCTCCAGCTTCGTCTCCATCCGTCCAAGCCGCAGATCAACCTGTCACAACCCCAATTGAGAGGCTAAAGAAGGCGCAGCAAGCCCCGCTTTGAGCTGTCTCCCTTACTCCAACAGCCCATCAAGTAGCTAGTTAACGTGAGCAACACAGACCACCCTACCTTAGCTCCATCGAAACCTCCAACCCCACTTCACCCATGTCTCTCCCTGTCTCATACCAAAACGAAATCAACGCCCTGAACCGCCAGATCCTCCGAGAAGAGCCTGAAGATATCCTCCAATTTTGTGCCAATTTCTTCAATCGTCGACTTGAGTCTCAGCGAGCTGAGTTCCTCCTCGCACAAGATCATTCGCGTACACAAGGTGGAAAGATGGCTGCAAGTGCTTTTCCCGGCACCAATCCCTTTGGCCAGAACAACAGCTTCAGCTCAAACAGAGGTGTTCAAAGCATCGAGGAAGAAGACGAGGAGAACGATCATGTAGGCTCACCTACTGATGCAACTTTCAAGACTGCTCAGTCCGCTCAACCCGGCACTGGCTCCTCCCCTTTCACCAATTCGTCACCCTTCGGGGCTGCAACTGGTGGAGGAACCTCGATGTTCAGCGGGCCATTTGGTGGTGGAGACTTGAATGGCAACGTTCCGGACGAATCCGCCTCTGGCCCTCCGTCCTCTTTTCCTGGCCGCGCAGGCGGCAATGACTCGCTTCCTGTAAACTATGCAACCGGTCGTCGTGTTTCGGTATCGGCCGAGTCTATGAATCCCAATGCCGATTCTGGTGACTGGAAACCACCCTCGCATCCCAAAACAGAAGAACAGATTCAGAGACTAAAGACCGCCGTTTCTAGCAACTTCCTTTTCTCCTCCCTTGACGACGACTCGTTCCAAACCATTCTCAACGCTTTACAAGAAAAACCCATTCCTGCCGCTAACATCAAGATCATCTCACAAGGTGACTCGGGCGACTTTTTCTACGTCGTCGAGAAAGGAGAGTTCGATGTTTACATCCACCCTTCCGGCTCCATCCAACCAGGCCCAGACGGAATGGGCAAGAAAGTCGCGACTATCGGACCCAGCGGTGGTTTCGGTGAGCTGGCTCTGATGTACGACGCTCCCCGCGCCGCAACCGTCGTCTCCGCTTCCAAAGGGGGCCTTCTGTGGCAACTCGACCGCACCACCTTCCGTCGCATCTTGATGGATTCTGCCTTCCAGCGACGTAAGATGTACGAAGGCTTCCTCGAAGAAGTGCCGCTCCTCTCAACGCTCAAAGCCTCCGAACGCGCTAAAATTGCCGACGCCCTTGGCCCCTCAAAATACCCTGCTGGAACCTACATCATCCACGAAGGAGATCCGGGAGACGCATTCTACCTCCTCGAGAGCGGCGAGGCAGAAGCATACAAGGCCGGTGTTGAGAAACCGGTCAAGCATTATCAGCGAGGTGCATATTTCGGAGAATTGGCACTCCTGGATGATAAGCCGAGACAGGCGAGTGTGGTGGCAAAGACGGAGGTCAAGTTGGCGAAATTGGATCGTGCGGGATTCAAGAGGCTGCTTGGGCCAGTGGAGGGCATGATGAGGAGAGAGCAGTATGCTAATACTGAGGATGTGGATCCGTTGAGCAGGCTGAAGACGGTTACCTAGGTATAAGAAAGGGGAGAAGTGGGTAGAAGGCAGGGCGGCTTTGCTGATTCAGCGCGATTTGTACTCGGAATGGTATGCGGCATGCTTGAGCGACAACCAGGGGAATTGCGCGTGATGGGCAATGTGGGTGAAGTGTTACAGACTCGGTGGAATTGATCCTGCAGTCTTTAACCAGGGCACGAGGACAACGACCTGAGTCAAGTTGAGCTGAATTGACGGGCGTGCGCATACCCACTATCACGGCAGGCAGGAAAGACTGGGGCACATCGCTATCTGCGAACTACTAGATCTCCTACAACCCAAGGCTGGGATCGATCCAGATGGGTTCTAGTTCTAACTACAGCACTCATAGTCCCGGCAGCATGGGAAATGGGTGGGGATATGACTTTTTTCCCCTCTACATCCAACACCCGTACCCGCTTAAGTCGCAAGACCCCTTTTTTCTCCCCCCTGATCCCCCGCCTTCTCATCGGACCATGTCCGTGGTATTTTCACCGGCACCACGTGACTGACTGAGTGACTGAGCGTTGTCCATCTGTCTGTGATACTGCTGATGTGACGCTTCTGCCACCAAGGGAACTAGCTAACCGCATACTATGCTAAAGTGGTCTTCTCCTATTCTATCCTATCATTGATTGATTGATTGATCGATCGATCGATTGATTGACTGACTGACTGATTGTTTGCTATGACCCCTCAAAGCCATGGCAATGACTAGTTACGGAACGTTAGCTGGCCAAATCAACTTACGGTAACGTAATGGTCGGACAGACTCGTTCAAGGAAGGGAGAAAAAACATCGGGCGTCTCTATGGAACAGACCCTTTTACACAGACATACACGCGTACATGTACATGTATATAAATATATATAAACATAACCAGATTGCTCTCGATCACGACGGGGATACATATCTATCTATATCCCCACCACCGGCCCCTCAGCGGCCCGGTATCAAGGACAGGACAACAGGATCTGCATCCAACCAACTGTGTAACCCCCTCGCCATCTCCATGAACATGTAGCATTTGCCAGAGGGTCCTGTCGTAGCTTCGCTCGTGGGCCTTAGCTTTCTTTCAGCTGCTCCACGACTGGCAAATTTTTTGTCTGCTGGTGCCCGCTCTCGGCATCCTCTATCTAGGTGCACTGGTCTTGGTGCTCTCGTTCATTTCCATCCCTCTCTCTTGAAAAAATACTACTCACCTACTTCCAGACGGCGTGAGATGTTGATTTTGTCCTGTGCTTCCGTTCGGTGGTCGACTCTGGAGTGGAGGGGAGGCGGGATAGGGTGTCGAGAGATGCTGAGCGTGATCTGATGGAAAAGGTCATGATGATCGTTTTTGAAGCATGAACAGGTTTCGGTGTTGGTGCCAGCACCTACATCCAGACATGCAGAACCGATGATTCCGGCGAGCAGCTCGACATATAAAGAGAGTAGCGAAGCTGTGTGCGAGTCCTGCTGCTAGAGTAAAGAACAGAAATGGTGGAAAGGTGAAGAGATGGATAGCTTGCTGTCCATATATCTCTGATAGAGGTGCTGATATCATAGGTCCAGATGCGAGACCAAGGACATGAGGGTGCGAGGCAGGATGGAAGCAGTACGGGAGACGTTGAAATGTGAGGTGACTTCAAATGCAGCTGGAGAGTAGATGGAAGAAGCCATAGTGCTGTAAGTATGTTAGGGAATCTCAGAACGAATCGTATAACGTGGACGGGTACATTGTAACGCAAAGATATCCAACCATTGCCGTGTGATAAACCTGCTTCCGAAGAGGCCAGTTCAATGGGTCTTCCGGGTCACTAAGTTAGGGCCGTCCCAGTCTTGCAATATTTGATTCTTTCCAACCACCATATAGGTCAGATTTCGATGGGTTTCCAAATCTGATGGTATCTTTCCACTTGTCTGTCCATGCTGTGGTAGCGAAGAGACATTGAACAGTACGTTCACAGCCATCTAGAGCCAAGCCAGTCGATAGATGTGTCGTTGGTAGGT
Organism: Endocarpon pusillum Z07020; assembly: GCF_000464535.1. Taxonomy (NCBI): domain Eukaryota; kingdom Fungi; phylum Ascomycota; class Eurotiomycetes; order Verrucariales; family Verrucariaceae; genus Endocarpon; species Endocarpon pusillum. The sequence continues at coordinate 39,088 of NW_006916224.1, forward strand.
AAATTACGTTGAAATGGGCACAGGGAAGAGCCGGCTCAGATGTGCTTCAATCTTGCTAAGCACTAGAAGGACTGGCGGCTCGAGCTGCTCGTCGAAGTGGTGTACGAAAACAGAAATACTGTAAAGGCAAACTGGAACGTTCGAGACTGAGTGCAAGATGAGAAAAAGCTTCAAACGTGAACGACATTAAGAGTCCACAGAGAAAGAAAGCCATTTATACTCCACCTTGTTCAAGCAAAACCTACCATATCCAACAGCCACATTGGACATTGGCCGAATGGTCATCGCATTCGGTAGCACTGTGCGCAATGAGTGCCAGTACATGCAAAGGCAGCGAGTGTCGAGGCATACTGCCCAATCCGACTGTACAGACGCAAACCCAACGACGTGTAGGGAGTCCTGTCCTCCGTGCTAAGAAAATCTTGAGCCGAGGCATCTCCACCTCGTATGAATGAACCATGACTAAAATACAGATAAGGCTTAAACCAGCCAGCTATTCGGCCAAAGTATATGCTTGGGAATAGATATCGAGGCGGACTGTTATGAAGAAGGGAGTCGTCTGAGACGTTGTAGAATGCCTGATCCGGCTTTCTATCCAAAAGTAGATAGCGATGACTTAGCATAATAAGGTCGCTCGAAAGGTGTCAGTGACAACTTCTGTGGAGTACCACAGATCAGATCCAGGTCGTCCAGCGTAAGCGTCTCTTCCAAACTAGAAGCAAAAGTATGCTCAAACGATAATCTAAGAAGCCTACTAAGACAGCAAGATAATAGTTTAGCCCAGCACAGAAGCGGTGGGTCCTTACTCGTGCGCCTCGCTTGCTATGCGAACCCAACATGACAATGTGATGGTAATACAAAGTTGAGATCGTCGCCCCATCCGGCCAAATGAAGTGTATCCATAGCAACTCATGCCCATGGCTCCAGCGAGCAGCAACGCCGATCATGCAACAGTCAGTTGAAGCTCTAACAGAGAAGCAACGATCCCCGTCCGATCCCTCACACCAGGCCCCCTCGAGCTGTCTCCCTTCCGGCGATGAACTCATCCTCGTTATCGTCAGTCGATCTGGGAATGCTACCCGGTTCCACATCATCTATTCTGGTTGCATGCTTGGTGCCCATGAATCCTTCCTCATCAGTCCCACTGCTTTCTTCAAACTCCTTCTCCAACTCCCTCGCCAATTCGTCGTCGGAGCTGAGTTCTTCCTCTTCTTCCTTAACCTCAGCACTCTCCACCTCTCTTTGCTGTCTCTGAATTTCAGCGTCTTCGTCTTCGTCTTCGTCGAAGTCATTTGCTGGATCATTGCCGTCAACGCTATTGCCATTGGTGGTCGATGAGGCAGTATTGCTTTCTTTGAAGGTCGAGATACCCACCCCTGCTCTGTCCACACGCCGAGGCTGGTCGTTGTCGCTTTCTTCACCGTCATCTTCTCGTTTTCTCTTGGTTGCATTTCTGGTGCTGAGTTTGGAGCTCACAGACTCATCGTCCGAATCACTTTCCACGTCGCTGCCGATGAACTCTCTTAGCTCTTTGTCCATGTCTTCCCATTCGTCTTGATTTATGCTCAATGGAGACGTGTCTCCCATCAGCCCGTTGGCAACTTCATCGTTGCTGACGGTAACAGCGTCCTCATTTGTCAGTTCCTGGGTGTTAAGCTTTAACCGCTTTCTGTCAGGCTGTGCGTCTCGTGCTGCAACATCCTTGCCTGGCTTCCTGGTGTCATCAGTCTCAGCTTCGGTATCAAGACCCGTCGTTTCGCCCTCGCCTTCATCTGAGCTGAGAAGAAACCCTCCATCACTCTCCAGCAACCCCTTTCTGTCGTCTGCTTCACTTCTCTCCGGTGACCCATCCTTGTTCTTCCTCCTACTCTCTCCTTTCAGGTCTGGGAGGACGTAATCATCCTCTTTGGCCCTCTTCCACCCGGTCATACAGTCAATCAACCACTGCGTTCCAACGACCCATATACCTCTCTTAATGCCTTGCTTCACCTTACTGGTCCCAGCCCTCGCTGCGACGACATGAGTGACTTTTCTGCCTACCTTCTCGGCAATCGTGGCCCCAAACGTCTTCGCCCAGAGGCTTATATCGGCGGCCTGAACATCTGTCTCCAAAGGCAGGACACCGGAAAACACAATGACAACACCAGACAACACTCGATTCTTCATCTGGGGCATGACAGATTTGATGTCAGGTACCAAAAGGAGATCAGAAGCGTCTTCTGAGGAGGTGGGAGTTTCTGTCTGGAATTGAATCTTGCGGCCTTTCCCAGACAATGCAGCCACACGGCCGCCTTTCTGGCCAAGCCGCTGCCGGTCGTACTCATTGTAGAAGGCAGCATGAACGGCCTTGAGGCGTATTGAAAGTGATGCGAGTTCGCGGTCGTCATCACGAAGAAGTGAATGGCGAGCTGGGGCAGGTTTTGGTGGAGGCGATGGGGTTGGCTCCGCGGCTTCGCTTGAGGAGGACGACGTTTCTGACTCGGGCTTGGATGGTTGGGTGTCTCCATTGGCCATAGTGTCATTTCCGGTGCTGTCTGTTAGTGCTGCTGCGGCATCTGCTTCTGCTTGATCTTTGGCGTCTAGCAGCTTTTGCATTTGGAGCAACGGTTTCTCTTCGAGTTGCGCTGCAATGGTCTCTTCTTGGCCTTTGGATTGGATCTCTCGGACCACAGGATCGTCGCCTCCACCCATTGCCACAAGCTGCTCTAATGCTGAGGTCTCTTTGCCTTGACTTGCATTCAAAGCCCCATTTTCGACGTTGTCTTCAATCTTCGGATCTGGTTTGGAAGTGTCCTGGCCTTCTGGGATGCTCTCCGGGGACCTGACATCCTCGGATTTGTCTGCTTTCGGCGTAGGCTTGATTTCTGGCTTTTTGGGAAGGAAACTGGAGTTGATATCGCCAATGCCTACAAAGAAGTCGAAGGGTATTACTCGTACGAGATTGGCGTTCCACTTCCAGACGTCGCCCCTGTCGTCGATTATGACAACCATCTTTGTATCGATCGGAAACAGTCTCTCAAGGTTTTTGTTCGTCATGCTTCCGCTTTCGTCGCGACTCAGTATCCTATCGCCGAAATATTTACGATCCGGGTCCACAATGTTGGCTATTTGCTCCGCATATTGCCGTGTTCCCATGGTGTATATGTGTAGCTCGAAGAGCTGTGAGACCTGTTCCAGGAACTCCTTCAACCCTGGTCGTAGCTTAATGTAGTACCAACATCCACGCATGCCAGGCCCATCATCAATCAGCTGAAATGCGCGCACATCTTTCACAGCTTCATAGTTGGGGTTGTCCTTGTCCTTCTGCCACTCTGCTATTGTAGGGTCGACGGCAGCATGGATGATGGTCTGGTCAAGGTCAACAACTAGAGAAAGCCTTCGCGAAGCCAACAGCCTTCTCTTTGCCTCCTCTTCTCTCCGTGAAGCTTCCCTTTGACTGATTCGAAGCATTTGGGTATCGTGTGATGTCTGGAGAGGAGCGCGATCCGCATCATTCGCATCGTTGTTGTAAGAAGAAATTCTACAAGCATTACATCAGGTTGTTGAAGCATCAAGATGGGTTACCAAGCCACTACTCACATCGTCATGTCCTTTCCGCAGTTGGTACACATTCCGGCAAAATGTTCTGAATGTGCGCATTCCTCCTCAATTTCAGCGACATCAACCCTGATATGTAGTCAGTCCCCCGTGTGCTTTTGCTCTCTCGAATGACATACGGTCGATCGAGTACATTGCCCTCCCAAACGTTCCAGAATTTGAGCTTTCCTTCAACGCCCGACTCGAACTTTGCTGGAAAGGATTTCCTGACATATTTGTCGTCGCCGTCCCTACTACCTTCTCTCACCGTCGTCTCATAGGTGTATAGAAAAAGTGGCTCGTATTTGCCAACGTCTGAACCCGCTTCCTTGAGGACTTTGGTGATGGTTATAGGGTAGTGGAGGCCTCTGGGTAGTCGTAGAAGCATAGCGGAATTTGACCAGCCCAGCAGGTGATCATAGGCCCGAAAGCTTGCTGATGTGATATGTATGGTCTGTATGGGAAATGTATTGATATGGCTTTGCGCATACCGAAGCGCAGGGGGAATGCGCCAATCTGAATTTCTGGCGAGACAAAGGTCTGGAAGCGCGATGCAGTGATCTCGTGACTCTACCCACCGTAGAATCACGTGTGGATCTTCGAAGATACGAGTATGATGAATGATATGCTTTGCGCCTATGATGGGAGTTTCTCCAATTGGGGCAGACTCAAAACGTAGGAGCTTCACGACCGTTTAAGTATTCTATCGTGTCCCCGCAGGCTAAGAAAGCCGTCAAGCCCGATTGGGGAAGCTGGTAAACCCCAATATTGCACCGTGTACTCCATATGCACCAACACACCGGACAATGAATTCTAAATTAATTCTTCGGCTGGCGGCGCTGATCAACTAATATCCACTATGGATTGTCCGGCAGGATCTGCTTAGTGGGACATGATGGGCTTTTTGAAGCCTATCGAAAGAGGTGCACTCCCATTATCAGCAAGCAGGCTGCCATCCTGATGGCTTGATACCAGGCCTAGCAGTTCACGGGAGCGCTTTTCTCGGATAAGACGGAGTAGTGGCCTTCCTATACTGTTGCCAGCAAAGCACCCTATTCATGTGGATACTGAAATGTCAACAGGCTACGCTTCACAGATGACCATTCCTATAACGAGATCAGTTGCCAGTTTGTACACCGTCCGAGCCGCAGAGCTTTGCAAGTCAGCGGTACTCCGTAATTGCGACGCAAAACCTGCCCTGACATAATCAGGACATCTTACCTTGGGAACCTCTTGCCAACGATCGAGAAATCGGTGTAGTACTATTTCTTGATGCGATGAAAGAAGGCTTGGAGGGAATATCAAAATCGGTTCCATAACTTGGGACGTATGCATGGCTTTACGTCCAGAGTAGTGAGGTTACACAACGGCCCTTTTCTCAGCAACGGATCAATTGCAACACTTTTGGGACGCACAATACTAGCTGTAGACGAGGGGAAACACCGAATGGCTTCTACTTGGCCATCTCTGGGCATGGATGATTCGTGCTCAATCACAATGCTCGTCCATCCAGTAGTTGTCTAGATACAACGAAGTATTGCGCGCCAATAGCTTGAGATAGGGAATTGTTGATCCATGCTCACATTCGATATTGTAGACTGCAGTAGACGGTAGACGAGAGAAAAATGAGTGCCTCCTGAATTGAGGAATAGTAACTCAATACTCTATCTAAACCGTTGCCAGAAAGCTTCATCACATTTAGCAAATGATAAAAGTACTGTAGAAAAGCTTGTTCCTTTGGCACAGGCACGGAGGCCGTGATGTTGAGGACGAGAATGCAGGGAGGAGACCGAGCAGAGAGAGATATAAAGCGAACTATGTAAGGACAGAAGGACAGAAGGATACGGAGGGAGATATGATGAATCCGATTTGACAAAGAACTAACTTTGGGTCTGGTTAATATTATACAGCGTATTGCCAATGAGCCAGTTGCAAGTCTCCCGAACACTCAAGTGATGAGCAGCTCAAGTACTGCATGTCAGCGCGGTTCACCCACCCTTTCTAGCCAGTCCAAGCACACAGAAATTCCAATTTGTCTTCCTTGCATTGTCCCCCAGGTTCCATGCTCCAAACTAAGCAGCCGCAGCCAAGCCAACCGCATTGTTGCCCAGATCATAGACACTGTAGTATCTTCGCAAAAATACGTCACCGAGAATAACCAATGGTCCGGCAGGCTCAGGGATGTCAAGACCAATGAAGCCACTCAGACAGCTACCTCCGGATTCGATGATGTAATCCGCAGCACTGATGGTGAAGTTGTAGCCAGATAGATTGAAAGTCATGTCTGGTGCGGAGGTCCTCTTGCTGCAGTCCACCGTGTACGCGCCATTGAAACTCTTCTTCGCACCAATTTGCTTGTTGATAAGCTCTGCAAGGGTTGATGGAAGAGCAATCAAGGAAGTGCCGGTGTCAAGAATCACACCAGTGTTATCGAATTCAGCTGTTTCTGAGCCAAAGGTAATAGCATCGAGATCAACCTCCCAATATGCCTTGCGGCGTAGCGGAATCTTCACCATCTTACCGGTATAATGGTCCTTGTCGATACCTCCGAAGATTGCTTCAGATTGTTCGCCATCACCACCGATATAGAAGGCGAACACAGGCTCATCAAGAAGACCTTGATCAAGCATGTTGTAGAATGGGGGAGTAACGTGATTGACAGCTATGGTGTCATAGCCTAGCCCAAGGATACCGTCAAAGCGGCCAAAAGCGAAGGCCAGGCCAGGCTCTTCTGTCGCTTCACCAAAATCTTGCTTCTTGATCTCGAGATCGCCAATTCGCAGGGTGTCTTGTGAGATGTACCCTTTGACGCTGCCAGAACCGTATCGAATCGCGAACTCAGACCCGTTCTTTCTGTAGGTCGAAGAGTCCTCGGCGTTGTACGTGGTGTGCAGGTAACAGGCGATGGAACCACATTCCGAGCCGGGAACCCAAAGATTTGAACTGCCGGTGTCGAGGATAACGTTGAATTCTTGAGCTGGCGAGCCCAAAGCGATGGTGCTGAAATCTAATGGATGAGATTAGCGGTAATAAACTCAAGGCCAGGACAAGTGCCGAACATTGAGCATTTAAGAAGTTCTCAACCGGGACCGTGTGGCCTTTATCGGCGTCGATAGAAGTATGATGAAATATATCCTCCGATGGCTGACCCATGATCTTCTGGGGGCCGTATTTGTGAGCAAGAGCTCCGGCAAGATCACCAATGTTCGCATTTTTCTATTTTCAAGGCTTATTAGTCTCTAGAGAGCTCGACAGGAATGATACGGAGCTCGGGATAGATGTTAGAGAACTTACAAGCTGCTGTTCGAATGGTATCTTCTGAAGCTTCATGCGATGGATGCCAGCTGAAGCGGATCCGAGCAGCGTAGTAGCTGCCATAGCTAAGCTGGTCCTCATGATGTTGAGAGCCTACACGGACAATCAAAAGAGCGAGAGTAAATGGGCAGCTCAAGAAACTAAAGTCTGATAGATGATGAGGGATGCAGCTTGATGTATAGTTGAACTGGATGTGTCGTGTGGTGTTAAGAGTCAGCTGCAATGGAAGTGACGGCGGCTTCCCGCCTGGTGTTGGTTGTCATGACGAGGCAGGAGGCGGGTGCTGCAGCCTAACTGTTGAGCCAGAGCCACTCGGAAGCGAGAGCTGAGCCCCACTTCAACTCCAGCCCTCCAAGCTTGGCATTACTCGAGCAACCAGGTAGTACGGACTATCAGCACCACTTCTACTCCGTATAGCTAAAATGCCTCAATCATTGACGATCAGGTACCATCGGACGTACGGTGTCGTCAAGCTTCCATTTGGTCGCTCCTGATATGCCAGCAACATGATGGACTATACGGAGTAGATGGTGGGCTCAAGTGCCTAGAAGAGCTGTAAACGTACAAAGGCCACGATTATGATTGAGTATCTGTCTCCTCACCCAAGCATAACAGAAGCTGCTCTTTTGCTACTGTAGCCTGGAGCCTGTAGCCTGTAGCCTGTAGCCTGTAGCCTGTAGCACTTTCGTCCCGCTACTTTCCTCCACACAGGATTGCCCGTATGATTTCTGTACATCCACCTATCCATGTGTGCCCTTTAGTTATCCATCATACACACCATCAAGCGCCTCCCTGAAGTGATGTGGGCCTCGTGGTGTACCGTGATATGCGCCTCCTGCCTGCCCGCTTGCAAAATTGATGGTACAATTTCCAACGCCTCATTAATTAATCCTCCAAGCCTGCATACATGCACAATTGCCGGATCACATATGAGTCGATATCCTTCGACATCAACGCTCCCACCAAGGTCTCTTTCCTGGGTACCACCCCTAACGGAAGCGTCAAGTCGCCAGTCTCACCGCCAACTGTTCGGGACTTTTCAGCCAAGCGTCGCAGGACGGCAATACCGCGATGCATGATCGCACTGATGGCATCTGCGTCAGGCTCAGTATGCATACCTCGTTGCTGAGGGTGCCGTGACGGAGCTGGAGGAGGCCGTGGAATAGTAGCCAGCAGCAGAACGAGCTTCAGAAGAGTCAAAGCAAAGCCATCGGTGGAGCTGAGCCATGATCTGGCAACGTCAGATTCAGACCCTGGGGCAAGGTTGGACAGTATCTCCGCAGCTAACATGCCTTGCAGCAGGAAAGGCTTTCGAGTTTCAACCAGCGCAAGCGCTGCCCCTTTTGTATTGCTGGGAATTGGTGCAATGGCAAGACCAAAAGTACGTGTGAGAAGCTCGTACGGAGGCGAGGATGTGGCGTCAGCCGAAAATATTGCTTTGTAGTACGACCGATTCGGATCATCACGAGCCAGGAGTTTAGCAAGGCTGTCCACAGCAGACGGCGTATACTTGTGGATGTTTGGATCGTAGCTGGCAAACGAGACGCTATTCGATGTACTCGAGACAGGGTGCGGACAAGGGGCGAAAGAGAGTAGAAAGTGCAATAAGCACAATGCCTCGTCCCTGCCGGGAAGCTGAATGGAGTGCGATAGATTACTCAGATAGATGATAACATCTTTCATGAAATCCAAAGTGTTCCGATGTGATCGTAGGAACATCTCCTTCGTGCCTAGATGCTTGATGACAGAGGTCAGAAGCCGGACCACTTCTGGCATGCCTAGCAAACCGAAGTTCGTCTCATAGAAAGAGAAGTTTCGGACAAGCGTTGTGATGCATATCAGTCGATCTACTGCGCGATCCAAGTCATACTCCAGACTTCCCATCTCATGAATATCTTGGATTGTTTCAGCTTCAACTCGACAGCTTCTTATGACATGCTCATAAGACCATATCAACATCTCATCTGATACCTCGGTCGCATTCTTGGCGAGAAAGTCCACTTGCTCCTGAGCACAGTCAACAAGAGATTCCACCAAATCATCGCAAGCGTCCAGTGAGAGGTGTATAGTAGGGTCTAGCGAGATTATCGTGAGGGTATCCAACGTCAAACGAACCTCGGCTGAGATACCAGACTTGATACTCATGTTCAAGGCGTGTATATCGATGGTACCAAGCTCGCGAAAGGTGGGAACGACAGGTTTGAGGTCTAGCAAATTGGACGTGATGTTCACCATTTCATCCACCTTGATGGGGCCATGTAGGCCACTCTCGTTGCCAGGTAGAACTTCGGGCTTAAACGGGTCCTCTATTGGCTGCTTCCTTGGCATTTGAGGTTCTGCTTCCATTTCTATGACCTTGCCCTGTCCAGTGTCAAGTCCTTTGGTAGGTGGATACTGCGTTGGTACGCCGTTGACGCGTTTGTTGTCCATTTGCCGCGGTAAATTATTCCTCTGCTGAAGAGTCGCTTGTTGTTGTCTTGGCTGGTCTTTGATCTGGGAAGGCGGCGTGTAGCCGTTCATAGGCTGTGGGGGATTCGCGCCGTTCATTTTCATGGCATTTGGGTCGACCTGGTGAAAGTCGGAAACAGGGAAGTTGTGCTTGTTGGGTGACATCTGGCTCTGTAAATGGTGTTGTGCCTCGAAGTCCCCGGACGGGTGCCGCACCTGTTGACCTTGCCTGTGCTGTTTGGCAACCCAGGCGGTTTCGTACGGAACAACATTGCGATTCCAATAATCCCGAAGCTCTTGCGCCGCGGGTCCTATGTGAGACGTGGGGAAGCTAAAATGCTGCGCAACAAGTGGCCATTGATTCATTTTCGTGATCTTGACTGAGCCCCCAGCTTTGATTATGTAGAAGAAAAGCTGCATCAAGGGGAGGGGTCGTCCGCAAATGACAGGATTGACATTCACTGGCATCCCCCTCTGTTGCATAAAAGACTGCAAGCCTCTGGCAAATGTTTCTGGTGTTATTTGACTCCTAGCGTTCTGCTGCATCTGCTGCATTGATGCCATTTGAGGATTTGGCATTGAGAGACCTGGGTTGGTCATCTGACCCATTCCGCTGCTGTTTGGCCTTGTCTGGGCCGCTTGAACTTGTAACTGTCGCGCTTGAGCTTGAATCTGCATCTGATATGCACGTTGCTGCGATGAAAGTCCTTGCTGCATTGACGGCTGACCCATGTTGAGCTGGGGGTTCATCGGCATATGGTTGTTCGCAGCAACAATCCCTTGACCAAACTGTGATTGGTTGAGTTGTTGGCCAAAGTGGCCAGGTTGCAAATATCCATTTGGATTGTCGTGTGGAGTCCCGACTCTGCTCGCATGATCCGAATGCGCTGGAGACATTTGTGGGCCATGGTGATGTGGAGAGAAGGGGCTTGGGGAGGCTGTTGCGACACGCTGCTGACCGGCATGCTGGGGAAATACGTGACTTTGAGGAGTGGGCGACGGGGACGCGTTTGAAGTGGAACCCGCCTGTAGATGCTGGAAAGCAGTGGGAGCGTTCTGAAAGTGTGGTGTGCCATTCGAAGCAGGATTAAACCCACCATAGGGTACATGGAAACCGCCTGTAGCTTGTCTCGGTGAAGTAACTAAGCTGTCTTCTCTTGGCCTTTTTGTTGGTATTACCGGGTTGAGTTGGGGGAACTGGTTGTGGAAGGCAGGGGATGGATTGCGAGCTGCGCCGTTGAGGAAGCGTTGATTCTGGAACTGAGAAGGATCGATGGTGGAGTTGGGCTGGAGGAACGCCATTGATGGATCGGCCGAAGGTGCGAAGCCGGCATGATTGGTGTTTGCGATGGAAGGTGGGTCAGCGAGCCAGTTGTTCATGGCTTGAGGTGCCAGCGGTCACCCATCTGCGAGTTGCCAGAAAGCATCAGCAGGTGTTTCACAGGAGCAGCTTCCCCATCAGGAGCCATTACTTACACCCAGACACATCAAAGGCACCATCCGGAGCCCGGGGGAGATGGGAAGTGCTCCCCGGGTGCTACGGTCGATGACTTTGTGGTGGGTGTGGTACAAGGTGAGGTTGCGACGCGTCAAGAGACCAATGCTGAACTCAGGGAGGGTGACGCGACAAAGGATCAGGATGGATTAAACTAGCAGAGATGGCAGCAACAATGACGAAGAAAAGCTTCTTACCTGACTGCAAGGTTTTAGCGGAATTGTCAGAGCGTTGCGAATCGGAGAGTGGATGTGTGAGCCTGTGAGGCTGGTTGCCGAAAATAGGCCAAGTGCGGGCACAAGCCAAGTGCCTCAAACACTTGCGACCGACAAACACCCAAGAAACGAGGGAGGGAGAGAGAGCTGGCAGGACACGCGAGTCAGCCCAGATCAAAAGCTTAATCAGCCATATCATCCACTGTCTCTGACTGGCATTCCATCTTCAAGCAAATCCTAAGATGGGCAAGAGATTGCGCTAGCGAAAGGGATGGTGATGGGTTGGGTCTTCGCTCCACGCCATGTGCTGGTCATCCAGGCAGATGCTGTCACGGCCGGGTGATATCCAAGCGTTTGCAGCAACGAACCACAGATGGGGACGCAGGGAATGTGAAACCGAGGAGGGAAGGGCCAGATACGTACATTTCAAATGTCTACTTTTCCTGTGAGCCTAAAAACGAGGCCACAAAACCGATTAGATATGGGGCAACACCGCAGCTCAGTTTTTCAGGCGGGGATTCGTAACGAAATCGGGAGGAGTCTGGAAGGAGGCGGTCGGCCTTTTCGCTGGGGAAAATTGATAAATGCGTGAGGCTGTTAGGCGGCTTGGACGGTACTGATACCGCACGGATACGGTAAGATTCAGGGATTCTGCCAATGTCCCCACGTTAAGCGGATGCGCGAAATATCCTGATCAATCAGACCATCGACAGGACCTAGGCAAGTGGAGAGCAGGGCTAGCCGCAGGGAGAGCCGGAAAGGATGCGAGACACAAGCAATGACGGGCTGACTCTTGATCTCTCCAGCGTTGCGGCATCGCGAGAGAGCATTCGACAGCACCGATGATCCAACTGACCCCTTTCCGCCAGCGTTTCGTGCATGGAAAATACCACAAATGGGGCCAATCGGGTAATAAAATGAGTAACCACTTCCAAATTGGGGCTGGGTCAGCGTGTCCTAGCGCCATCTCCACCAAGTTCAAGGTGTGTCCAAGTGCCCAACTCGAGTCCATCATCAACCGGAACCGACACGAGATTCCTGCCACCTAGATTCTGGCTCTGGCTTCGTCGTCGAGGTGCTGCCCGAGATCACAATAGAACATCGCCGTTGCTGCCTCAAGCTTGCTTGGTAGCAAGAGCAAGATCTATTGAGACACTGTCGTAGGCCCGGTAGAGATTTGATATCTGGTGCTCTATTTCCAGGTGTTGCCATTACTGGTACAAGGTATGATTCCCGATACTGGCCAGTCCGGCGAGTTCATTTCAGAGCAGCTGCGCTGTAGCGTAGGCGGATCCGGCGACGGTAGTAATGATTGCCTCTTACCTGAGATTGTTCGTGGGGACGGCCTCTAGGACTGTGAACATGGTGGCCTTAATGAGGTCCTGGGAAGACGATAGAGTTTATCGAAAGGATACGAAGGAAGCAACAGCAGGTGTAAATACCAACCAAGACAAGATCAATCATGTGTAAGAGAGTAGAAAGTCCGTCCCTTCATTCCTGCATCCCTGCATGTGGCCTCGCTCTCACAAACTCCTCGCCTCTAGGCTTGTCCTACAGCCTTGAATTATCTCACTTTCCACCAACAATCAGCAAGACTACCTAGAGCGGGAAGAGAGACTCCAAAAGCAACGGCTTGTAGTTCTCCTGACCCTTTGTATGCTGGTCTTGTTTCCAGGGCTGACCAACGGTTGCCAACCACACGACTGGGGTCCAATTTTGGTGAGCAGATTATTAGATGCTCTCCATTACATTACAAAGTGCCTGTAATACCTACTAGATTGCCTAGATGATGCAGAACTCAATGGAATGGAAGTAAATCGGCGTCATCAAACAATGCTACATTGTTTGCCCTTGTGACGCTCCTCGCCAGTCGCCAGTTATATTTCCGCAAGAGCTACCAGGGTCAGCCAAAATGTCTGCTTAGCAGCGGAAGCTACGGCATCCTCTTCCACCATCTCCTCTACCCAGTCCGTTGGGTTACTTAAAAAGTCAGACGACGCAGTCCATGGGATGAGGACCCAGAGGCTTTGTCTGGGGTTCAAGACGTGTCGAACTTGCTCCCAAATTATTGAAATGTAAGTGATCAAGGCACATTATCGGCCTCAACCTGTATCACCAGAAGTACGGTAGCATAGAAGGATTCATGACACGTCGGCACAGCGACAAGTGGTTACTTACAAGACTTTTGCAAAGCGAGTATGTAGCTTCATGTTCTTGCCACAAACAACTGGTGCTCGATACCTTGAGTGTAGTAATTGGCGCTCAAGGACGAAACAGGACCAGGCGATCCAGCTCCTTTTGCTACCAGTCGCGGCAAACACATCCCATTAATATCCTGCTATCGCAACTATTTTCCCCCCAATTCTTCAGCTACAAGGTGCCAAGAGCGCCTTTGTCCCGAAAGATTCTAGCCCAAAGGATAGACCTAACTTCCGCGCAATAGTGAAGCAAGCTACAACAGTGCATCGCATCTGCGAACAGGCGCTACATCCTGATAGGAACAACTCAACATTCCTGATCCTCCAAATTCTCTGAGCCATCTTAAAACATTTGATACTCCGACTTCTATAACGACCTGCGCATCATCTGATCCCATCGAACCTTCGAAGCTTCTCGCCATGGGTGATGTCCTCGTAGAATCTTCCGCGAACGCAGTGCTGCCTCACAAGAAATCTGCGCCAGCAGACTCAATACCGAACATCGACTCGCTCGAAGGATCGGGCAACGATGGTGGTGATGAGTACTCGACCCTGAAAAGATATCAAAGACATCTTGAGTATGGCTACTCGTAAACAAGAATGGTGTAGAGATGTGGCTAATGAATGGCCAGATACATTCATTTACAGGAAGAGTACATCAAGGACGAGCAGAGGTAAGGAGGTCAAGCTTGCTTTGCGCTTGGATGAACACTTATAAGTGGTATCGCAGGAGTCTGAAACGTGAACTCGTTAGGGCGCAAGAGGAGATCAAGAGAATTCAAAGCGTACCGCTCGTTATTGGGCAATTCATGGAAGCTATTGATCAGAAGTACATCTCAACTGACCACGTTCTCCGTAGCTATGCTGACTTCTTCATCAAGCACCGGCATTGTGCAGTCATCCACAGGTTCGAACTATGTTGTGCGAATACTGTCCACACTCGACCGTGAGAAGCTGAAGCCATCCTCCTCGGTCGCACTTCACCGCCACTCTAATTCCCTTGTTGACATCCTTCCACCTGAAGCCGACTCTTCAATTGCCATGCTCGGCGCAGACGAGAAGCCTGACGTCACCTATGCCGATGTTGGGGGGTTGGACATGCAGAAACAAGAAATCAGAGAAGCAGTCGAATTACCATTGACGCATTTCGATCTCTACAAGCAGATTGGTACCTTTTTGCACACTGGCTCTTTATTTCTCGACTGACGATCTACTAGGCATTGACCCACCCCGTGGCGTCCTTCTTTATGGGCCCCCAGGAACAGGTAAAACCATGCTCGTTAAAGCCGTAGCCAACTCCACCACTGCAAACTTCATCCGCGTCGTCGGGTCCGAATTCGTTCAAAAATACCTTGGCGAGGGTCCTCGAATGGTCCGTGACGTTTTCCGTATGGCTCGAGAAAATTCCCCTGCTATCATTTTCATCGATGAGATCGACGCAATCGCTACGAAGCGTTTTGACGCTCAAACAGGCGCTGATCGAGAAGTGCAGCGAATTCTGTTGGAGCTACTCAACCAAATGGACGGCTTCGACCAGACTAGCAACGTCAAAGTCATCATGGCTACCAACCGCGCAGACACATTAGATCCCGCACTATTGAGACCCGGCCGACTGGACCGGAAAATTGAGTTCCCGAGTTTGAGGGACAGACGTGAGAGACGACTCATTTTCACCACCATCGCATCGAAGATGTCATTGTCGCCTGAAGTGGATCTCGACTCCCTTATCGTCAGGAACGATCCGTTGTCGGGTGCGATAATCGCGGCGATCATGCAGGAGGCGGGATTGAGGGCTGTTAGGAAGAACAGGTATAATATTATCCAGTCGGATCTGGAGGATGCATACTCAAGCCAGGTTAAGGGGGCGCAAGAGGCTGATAAGTTCGACTTCTACCGCTGAGCAAGATGGAGAGGGCTTAGGGGTAGAGGAAAGTCGAAGAGAGACATCAGGAAACTGGTGTGGGCGAGTTAAGTCCTTTAAGCAAGAGGCTTTGCAGGCGCAGGACACAAGCCGCGTTTGGCCTGTAATAACACCTAGAAATAGAGCAAGCATGTGCCTGACCAGGCAGTGTTCTTCTTTACTATGCAGAATTCGCGCTTCAGGCCTTTTTTTGTCTATCGTAGTGGGTGATGTAGTTAAATGATTGGGACAGATGCCTTATCGGGCTGTTTCTTCTCAATGTGCAGCAGATAGGATAGTAAAACTCGGTATTTAATGTCTCGCGTACTCAGCGCTGCACCGCGTTCTAAGCACTCGACTTATCTTCTCCCTGCCTTCCCGGTGGCTTAGATCTGGTGCTTATCCTTATCGCTCGCTAGGTGTATCCTGAGGAGTGCTGAAAGAGCATGGGACGGCCCATCTCCAACCCATGAACCCATTCTGAACGCTGGTGCACTTTCACATGTGCTACATAGTGATGGCAAACCACTGGTGTCTGTTCCTACTCTTACTCTACACCTTCTCTCCTTTCTGTATCCTGATTGCCCTAAATTGCAGACCTTCCCCTGCACAACGCCGATATTTGCTTGTCCTCGTTATGCACTTTTGCTCTTATGCGAAACGGTTCTGATATCCTATGAAGTGCAGAATCACTCGAACAAAGGCCCAACTCTTGCTTTTTTTGGTAGATACGCAACTGCTGGTCTATCCGGTCGACGTCCTGTCAACCCGAAACTGCAGATCACCTTCTGCGCAAGACAAGAAATACCATCACCATATATTGGCAGCTTAGAATCCCCTACTCTCCGCCCATGCCTTGATCTCCGGTGCCCTCCAACCCCTCACAATTATGTGTTTGGTATGCCAATTCACGCTCACACCCTCCACGTGTTCTCCTCTCTGATTCGTCAACCCACCTTCCAGCCCTAAGGCTTTTGTTAGGTCGGCTTTCAACGCGCTCAGGTCGCCAGATAGTTTCCTTAACCTGGTGATGTGTTTAGTACCGCCGCCTTTCGAGAGACTGTAGACTGGTAATTGGCGGCCAGGGCGGGTGCGGGTGATTGTGTAGGGGAGGTTCGGTGGTGATGCAGGTGGTTGCATAGTACCATTGGGTGCTTCGGAAGACGAGGACACGAGTTCTGTAGGGACTGAAGTTTTCGCGGCGAAAGCTGGGTTCGAGCGAGCGCGCTGGACTGAGGCGAGACCTGTTATTCATTCAGCAAGAAGCGTGCGGGAAGTGACAGACGGACAGAAGCGCACGTTCTTGTCTCATAGCTTCTTTCTGTTTTCTGTGCAGCTTGTCTAGTAATGTGACCTTGTGCCCATTAGATGAAGCTCTAGTTTGAGCTCTGCACGTGGTGACTGGTCGTAGGATCGCTCCTAGAAGGGCAGTGGATGGAGGTCTCATGGCTGCAGATGTCCAGATGACTGGGATCATTGCTGCCTCACATATGCAGGAAGTGAAGAGCCCCCAGGCAACGATTAGGCAGCGCTTTCGTGATCAGTCAGTGAATTCGTTGGCAGTCTTAGATCTCTGTCTCCTAACTAGATACGAACTACCTTCAGGTCGTAGTATCGATTACTTTATACGCTTTGCTCCTTTTGTTATAGCGTATACATTGGCGCACGGACCACAGTCTAATTTTTGCACACAGAGATGTCCTCCTGGCGTATGCCAGCGGCCTCCACTCCAGCAGAAGTGCAAATCAGTTTTGTAAGTGTGGAATAATGCCCTACAGTTCACTACTTGGTCCTTGTACTAGCCACGTCGAGTGCTTGTGCTGATACTCCTCAAGACCAGAATTGTAGGCGGTCCCGAATTTTCGGACTTTTTGGAGGACGCCCTGCTCTTTGCTTTGGAAATTGACGACGTCCAAATTTCTGGGGCTTGGCTCAGCATCTGGGGCAGCATTTGTTTTAGCGACGCCTTGTCTTGTAGAGATTCTGCCTTCTACGATATCTACAACCACTACACCCAGCCCGCCCTTGACGTCCATCGCAGAGCCTTAGAGGAAGGGGGAGAAGCTCAAAATGGCTCTCAGTAATGGGACTGGGCCCCAGTCAGATCCTCCAAGCGAGTATGAATTCCTGGACAAGATCATTCGACACATGGATCGACACCTCATCTTCCCACTGCTCGAGCACGAAACGAATCGCGAAGACATCTCCGATGAGCGACTGAAAGACCTGACCATTGCGAAATACCGCCTCCTCTACAACACGAACATGACTGATTATGTGGCCGATCTGTGGAAGGAAGTCAACGACTCTGATGAAGTCCCGACTGAATTTTCGAAGAAGAGAGAAGAAGTTCTAGAGAGGCTGCGCATATTTGAAGAAGAATCTTCTAAGATTACGGACCTACTGGCAGATGATGCGGTGGTCTCACAACTTCGCAGCGACAAAGTTGCGAACCTGAAATTCCTCGAGGAAAATCATGGTGTTACGATCGAAATGGTGAACATTCTCTACGACTTTGGCAAGTTTCGATACGCCTGCGGCGATTACGAACGAGCTTCCGATCTTTTGTACCAATTTCGAGTTCTCAGCACAGACAACGAGAAAGTCTCTCGAGCAACGTGGGGAAAGCTGGTGTGTGAAATCTTAAACACAAACTGGGAGGCTGCGATGGAGGAAATTCAGAAGCTGAAAGACAGCATCGAAACGAGATTGTTCAACAACCCACGAGCACAACTCACTGCGCGTGAGAGTCTTGTGCATTATGCACTCTTTCCCTTCTTCAACTACGAACCCGCTCGCGAGACTCTGACCGAACTCTACTTCTCTCCGCCATACATTTCTTCAATTCAGACAGTATGCCCTTGGATCTTACGATACCTTGCTGCGGCTGTCATTACGAACCGATCGAGGAATAAAAATCTTGGTTCATCTTCGGGTGCATATCAGAAGCAGCTGAAAGATCTGGTCCGAGTGGTCAAGCAGGAGGTCTACGAGTACAACGATCCCGTGACCGAGTTCGTCAAAGCTTTGTATGTCGATTTCGACTTCGAGGAGGCACAGAGGAAGCTTGGAGAAGCTGAGGCAGTGCTGAGGAATGACTTCTTCCTGGGTAGCTCGACAGATGTCTTTGTTGAGAGCGCGAGACATCTCATCTCGGAAAGTTACTGCAAGATCCATCAAAGAATCGATATCAAGTAAGTTCATGCTGTTTGGAACTTGTGCGAGCGACACATCTAATAGTCTATCTTAGGGACCTCTCAAAACGACTTGGGCTCTCTGAAGAAGATGGTGAGAAATGGATTGTCAACCTAATCCGAGACACCCGAGTTGATGCCAAACTCGACTACAAAGCTGGAACCGTTGTGATGAACCACCCACCACAAAGTGTGTACCAGCAGGTGATTGAGAAGACGAAGGGCGCGTTCTTCAGGACACAAGTGTTGAGTGCTGCTGTTGCGAAGTAGTGCGATTATGTGGTTAGCGGATTCCTCAATTACGGCTATTGGGTGCTCCATGGAGACTTTGCTCGGGGTAGCACCATATTTTAACGATGGAAAGACTCGCACTGACAGATCAGGCGACCTAAAAGGAGCATAGCGTGGGCGTCAATTGTCGTCTGGCGGAAGCCTGAAGATGCTGGCAGGGGTAGCTACGGAGGCGTGAGAGCCATCCAAACAAGTTGATCGCGTCTATCCAAAGTTCACTATTGTTATTACATAGTATTCGGTCTGTATAGCACAGCGAACCGTGGTAAACGAGTATGGCTTCGGGTAGAAGCAGAAGACTGCCACGTGACTACAGAAGTGCGGCTTGATGCACGTACGTCATCATATTACACTGAACCAATGATACAGCACGTTTAAGTGGGGCCGTTTATTCCTAGGACTGCAACCCCCTGCCTTTTGAACGTCTCATGCCCAATTTTTTGAAGTTCTTTGTTGTGTCCCAATGCCATCATCGGTGACTTCATTCTGCTTCAACTCTACATCGACAAAAAGCCACATCGACAAAATTCAGGATCAACAACACAGTAGAAAGAATTGCCAAGGCTACTGCTG
>NW_006916224.1:58341-96983 GCF_000464535.1 Endocarpon pusillum Z07020
AGACGGTGATCCCGTCACCGTGGTACGCCTGGCACGCTGGACGGCTCGCTCCTGAAGCGACTACGTCACCGCCGCGTGCAACATAACGCGTTTGTTCAATCTCTGGAAGGTCGCCGGCGGCAGCATAAGGAATTAAGATTCCATCGATAACGTTGCTTGAATGAGCGCTGAATCGATTTGTTCCAGGCGGTGAACTCGGAGCGGTATGTATGGGGCTCTCCTTGTCGGCAAAAGCGGATTTGCCACTCACCAGTACCCCCTCAAATTCTTTTTGCAGCACCTCGGGAAAGGTGGAAAAGGAAAAAGCCAAAAACGCACCAGACAGAAGTGATTGCTGACTTTGTCCGCGTATTCAATAGATTCAGATCCATAGCTAGAGAACGCCGACTTGATCTTGGCGAATATTGGTTGAAGCGCAAAGCACGGTCGGAAAAGCGGAATTTCTGACCAAGCAACTTATTTCGAAAGCGCCTCCCGCATCTTTTTGTACTTCGTCCACCTTCGACCCCCCAATTTTTTCACGACATCATCTGTGTCGTCACTTTCCCAGCCCCCAGCCATCACTTTTCATCCACCGCCTGAAGGTTGCCAAGCTTCTCTTTCCTACAGGTTCCTGCCTTCTCAATCCGGAATAAGAGCCAAGGCCAGGCTATTACGACACCTGACCTTCCCGCTAACGTTCCCACGTTGCGTCATTGTCATCTTATTCACCTCGACATGGCCACAGCTGTCGCTCGACGTAACTCCCCACGTATCGGACGACCTAGCTCACGCACTGCGTCGCCTATGGATAATAAGAAGGCTGCGCTGAAATCAGAAGGTAAGCATACTTGTGCCATGGTCCTGGGCATTACTTTGCGATGCTATCACTGAATTGTGTCTACTGTCCTCGGCTATCACCCTACCCGTCGTATTCATTCGCCAATATCATGCTCGTCGTTGCCTCTTTGCAGCATTTTCGGCTAACAGGACCTTTTCAGAAAACTCACGCAAGAACTCACCACTTCAAACGAAGTCATCGTTGCCAGGTGAGTTTCTTGTTGGCGGTTCAGGTCTCAGTGCTGAATCTTATCTAGCAACGACTCAAACAGCATCACAGCCAGCATCTCAAGCAGAAGAGTCGAAGACTGCCGTTCAAGCCTCCGAGCCGCTTGCGCCGCCACCTCGACCTGCACAGGCAAACAACAGTGAGAGCACCGACTATTTCTCCGGCCTCCACAACGGAGGTTCTCAATTCTCGCTGGAACCCAATCCATTTGAACAATCCTTCGGGGCACCGTCAACAGAAACACCAGGCAAGATTCTGTTGCCATCTGTTGCTGCACTAACGTCACCTGCCATACCGGGGACGAGCTCAACTGGCGGCTATAACTGGGGATCCCATTCACTTCGGTCCGGGCCATTGAGCCCTGCTATGCTGGCAGGCCCAGCAGGTTCAGGGGACTATTTTGATAGTATTGGGCGAGGATTTCCCACCCCTAACGAATCGAGTTTGCGCACAGGCCTGACGCCGGGAGGCGGCGGGTCTATGTTCCCTGCGCCCAGTCCCAACTCACAAGCTCTCTTTCAAGCATTACAGAACGGTGGTGCCACACCAGGCACAGTAGATTTCCATCGAACAGCTATCAATGCTGCTGCAAGGAGTAAGAACAATCAATTTGGTCAGACCTCAAACTCCCAAGAGCAAAATCAACAGAACACAAAGATGGACAAATCACAGCAAGAACAGTTTGCTTCTCACGATGCTGAAGCCGCAAATGGCCTGTTTATGCTTGCGAAGGGTGGCCAAACAAATAATCAATACGCTATGGCCAACCAGCAAATGCAGCAGCAACAGCAGCCTATGCAAAGTAACCAGAATGTGAATGCCCAAGATAGTCATCGGCGGAACACAGCCTCCATGGGTAGCCTTTCTGGACCTGATATGAGTGGACAGCAGTCCGATAGTCACGAAGAAGTGTCGAAGCCGACCACACGGGGTGGCAGAGGGAAGAAGACAGCAAAGGCACAAGCGGCAGCAGCAGGTACTCGGAGAAAGGCCGATGACATGTCACAGAAATCCTCGAACAAAAGATCTAAGGGCAACTCCAGCTCTATAAACGTAGACCCAAGTCTAAGTCTAGAGCCTCCTGATGAGGATGAGGACGACAGTAATGAAGAAGAGCCAACCCATGACGCTAACGGGAAAAAGATGACTGATGAGGAGAAGCGAAAGAATTTCTTGGAGCGGAACAGGTATGCCATGGTTTGACATGGTTGCTCCTGGAACTTGCTAATGTTTCATGCAGAGTTGCTGCGCTCAAGTGTCGTCAAAGGAAGAAGCAATGGCTTGCAAATTTGCAAGCCAAGGTTGAATTGTTTTCGACCGAAAATGATGCTCTTTCGAGTCAGGTAACTCAATTGAGGGAAGAAATCGTTAGTCTTAAAGGACTGCTCCTGGCCCACAAAGATTGTCCTATGGGACAAGCTCAAGGTCTGCCTGGTATGATCATGAATGGACTCGGCAACGATGTTCCTGGCGCCTTCACTAACCATCACGCCAATCCTTATGGGATGGCGATGCAAAATGGAGGTGGCTTGCAAGCTGCTATGCAGAGATCATAGCAATGAGGAGCACCTAGTGTGGAGCGTTCAGCCTTGCGTTACAGCTGGGGTCTGGCAATGCATGTGGTACAATGACATAATGGCCAGGCAAAGCAATTTTCAAAAAGACGTACACTCAGGGGGTGGGTTTAGGGTGTCAATTCCTCGGCTGTACAAGGCCGCAGTCATCATGACGATTGTTACGTGACTCGAGCTCCGGGCATCTTCTGAACAACCTTTTTCGATTACTGACCATCCCCATTCTATGTGGTGATCTGTGTTGCGCACATACTTCTTGTACAACGCTGCATAAAAATGGGTTGCATTGGCGTGGCGTTCGTGGGCGCTGTGCAATTTTTTTCAACTTGAAGACCGTGAGTGATGCATGGTTGTGCAGAGCAGATAGCAGCAAGGCGGTTGACTCGTGGCACCAAAAATAATAAGACATTATGAATATACTGTGTGCGAATTCCCTTGTTAGGGAAAGGTTCGATGACTCTGTAGCCACGCCACTGAGCATTATTGCACTGGTGTTACTATACAAGGTTCTATGTGTCAAGGATTATTTACTACGTACATATGCATATCATCGTGTTAAGAAATCGGCCCCCCTTTTTTCTGCCTCGTTTCAAGTCCAAGTCCAACTCCTGTGCAGGAATTGTCTACCCAGTATTCGATAGACACTTTCAGACTTGCGAGAGAAGCAGGTGTGATGGAGATGTTTCGCTATCTGTGCTCAACAGCGGACTTCAAGCATGTTGAGTTCGAAGAATCATGGAGCATCATCGGTAATTACTGTATCCTACTCGGAGAACTCCTTGATGCTAGCTGTACTCTGTAAATAATGGACAATGACCTGTGAAGGCTACGCAATTGGGTGAGCATGCTGTCCAGGATTGCAGTCTGCAGCAAGTACCCAAATCATATGCCAAGAGCAATACCAATTGAAGTTCCTGTCAATGGGCCTCAGGGCCTTCCCTAATCATGCAAAACCGTGAAATCCAGCAGCCTTCTTGCTTGCACAAGAATTCAAAAGTATGATTCAAAATGGTTCCGACAAAGGATACTGTCCTGACTAGGTCAGAAGATCATCGAATATCTGCCTTGTTCTCACCGAACCGATTTCTCTTCCCCTAACTAGTTACCTACTACGTAGGTGTCCAACTAAATAACTTCCAATCGACAACCAAGCGCCCAGGCTCCACCCTAACCCACTTAACTGGTTTGCTTACACACCCTCCAACCGTGCTTTAAAGAGGTTCGCCATTGCTAGAATCCCAGTATCGAACGAAGTAGGTCACTCACTCCTCGTTAGGTTGCAGAAGAGAAGCTCTCGACGCACGAATCAATTTCCCAGACCGAAACACACATACACAGAGAGAAAGAGAGAGAGAGGTGAGTTGCTGAACGGTGCATAACTAACCTAACGTAGATGCGTTGCGATTTCGTGTGGGTGGACGACTGACTGTATTCGAGAGAAGACTTTCCGCTGTCTTGACATCGCTACACAATCTCTTCCAGGAGACTGCACTTGACGGGCGACAGGAATCCGTTACAGAGTGAACAGTGTCTATTCAATTTCTCTATCCCTTTTGAACAGCTGACCCCAACAACTAGTAGCTAACCACAACGCGCGAGCTTTTTTGAAGAGCTGCTTTCTATCCTTCAGTTTTCTCAAGGCTCAATACCATATTTCCAAGGACGTAGTCTAACAGGTACGTTTGCATCCTCGAACCCCCCATTAGACCGACGCCCGGACCCAGTTTTTTCTCATCAAGGTCGTAAGAACAAGATCGAAGTTCTCCAGGAACTGCGCTCCAAAAATTTCCCAAGGCTTTCTTACATTCAAATCTCCAAAACAGCTTTTGTTTCCTTCCCAACATTTTCTCTTACAAATTGAAGAAACTATCCTGGCCCCCATCCATGCCCATATTTCCATAATCAAAAAAGCTATCAAAATCCGCATTGCTGCTCTCCCCCTTCAAGCTCAGTCGCTGATTATTGCCACCATTGCTCATCAGTGGCTCTTCCGCCGACGAGAAATCAAATGAAATCACGTCCGGCACCGGCGAGCTGGAAGAATAGCACAGGCTCGGTGGGCTGTGATGCCGCTGCTGATGAGATTCTTGGTTAATAGCGCCGAGGAGCTCCGTCTGAATGGTCGGGATCTCGGGAACTTCCGCCATATCGGTAGGAGTTAGTGCTCGATGGTATGGAGAGGGTTTGTTGCCGGTTGAGTAGCCGGGGCTGGCTGGGGGAGTGAAGGTGAAGAGGTCGGGAGGGAAGCTGGCGGTAACTTCGGACATGTGTTGAGAAGATGAGACCACGCCGAACATGGACATGTCGTCAAAAGGCGAGGCGCCGCGGATACTCAGTGATTCGAGCGTTTCTGCGGGTGGAGAGCCGAAGCTGGAGATAGATGAGTCGGTGCAGGAAGAGGCATAGTGGTGGCCTTTCTCCTCCACTCTTTTTCTTGTCCTGTTCGCTTTGTCCAGTCGATCGTCCATTTCCGGACGGTGTTTGCGTGGCCGACCTTTCTTGACGACCTTCTTGACGACGCCCTCGAATGCTCCGATGCAGTTTCCACGTTGGCGATGTCGTGTCAGCGCGTCGTGACGCGCGAATGCATTTCCGCATAGGCAAGGATACGGCTTGGAGCCGGTGTGGATCTTGGCATGCCGTTTCAGATCGTGACCTCGTACGAAGCACTTGTTGCAGTGGTCACATCTGAATTGTCGATCGCCAAGGTGAGTCTGGACATGGGATTTGATGTTCTCTTTTCTTCCGAATTTCTTGTTGCAATCTTCATACTTGCAAATCCATTTGTTGTCAAGAGGATCCGGGCCTTCGATAAATTGGGCAATATCATCTAAGGTGACATTCGTCTCTTCGATTGAGGCACTAACACCGGGCTCAAGGTTTAGATCGGATATTGACATCCGTCGTGGGGAGAGCTCCGTCTTTGTAGGAGATGGGCAGCCTGTTCCTGGCTGAGATGACGGAAGCATCGGGATGTTGGCGGCGAGCAAAGGCCTGCTCCCTCCTGTCTCGGTGAACAGCGGAGTACGGGCGCCTTCAGAACTTGCTGGGAAGGAAAGATCTCTTGCTGTCATTGCCAACTCGGGGGAGACTTGGAGAGAAGCATGACCTCCATCGCTATGTGAAAAAGTTGTCGGGATGCCTCGTGAGCTCATCGAGTGAGGCATCGGCATCTCCGCCATCTCGAATGTACTCGAAGATATCATTGGTGCTGTTCCTGGAGGGGATGGAATATCGTTCTCCTCATCATGTGCCTCGAAGATACCCTCAAGAGACCTTCCCCGCTGCATCAAGATTGGATGTGGTGCTTTGATGGTCTTGTCTCCCTGTAGCCTCACTGGTGAAGATTGAGCCGTCCTTGAAAAGTGATACTGGCGACTATTCTGCTTGAATGGAGTTGTTGCAGGGGTGAGAGGGAGATGTGCTTTGCCATGTCAGCCTCTTTCCTTCTATTGTTGCTATATGGACTTACCAGTGTTCATCTGTTGTGCGGGTGTAGTTGGTCGCTGCTGTCCATACATTTGTAGGTCAGGTTGCGACATTCTTCTTTCATTCATCATTTCATCCTCAAAGCTCTGTCTCACGCTGTGGGTGGATTGGAAGTAATGCTGGCTATCTTGGTCCACATTGGAGTCCATGCCTTCAAAACCAGCTGGTGATGACATGTACAAGTCCTGTGAGAAGAACTGCTGCAGTGGACTTGCCACTTGCAGATTGGATTGTTCTTGCAGAATTGCATTCATTGTGGTTGAACTGTATAAATCGTTGTGGTCGATATTGTGGTCTGAAAATACATCGCACTGCGACGACGTTTGCGACTGGTTTCGCTGGCCCGGTCTGGCTATGTTTTGCTGCTGCGCTTC
The DNA here is from genome assembly GCF_000464535.1 of Endocarpon pusillum Z07020. NCBI lineage: Eukaryota > Fungi > Ascomycota > Eurotiomycetes > Verrucariales > Verrucariaceae > Endocarpon > Endocarpon pusillum. The sequence goes on from NW_006916224.1 coordinate 64,827, forward strand.
TCGCAGAATTTGTTGTCCGATGGTTGTTGATCCTGGGTTAGTAATACTTACCGTGCTTCCTGTTTGTCGATCTGCGCCTCGCGTTGGACTCCGGTGATCAAGTGATTGACCTCGTCTATGCGAACTGTGGCGCTGAGTGGTGGGTGGCATGGTTGGCACCTTCAATGCTTCGAAAGCTACTGGTGTTGAGTTCAGTCGTCGATGTAGCTTTTGTCGTTGTTGAAGCACTGATGGAGGATTGGACATCATCTTGTTGCGGGAAGATGAGTTCGAATGGTTCTTTCCTGAAGGGTATAGGGCGATGGATCCTTCTTGGTTCGAGACTGGCTAAGGGTCAGCTATATCGCCTTTCAATCTCTATCCCTTTCCTGCCCGCATCCGAAGTGCACCGGAAAGCGATAGGTCTCATCTCCAGACCGTATTTGGAACATCTTCTGAATGATTGATGATTGGAACTCGATAGGTACTGACCTCACGCAGCGCAAGGCTGCTGACCGGGCAGCGGGTTACTGCTGTTTTGCTACCAGTCGCGGGTGGTGTTCCCAGACCTCGAAGCGATTTAGATGAGAATGGCCCTCACGGGCAAGGTGGATGAAGATTGACCCAGTGACTTGGCCCGCGAGGCTTCTCGATCAATTGGCTCTAGTGAAAGTGTGAATACGGTTTTCTTGACTCGAGTTGTAGAGTTGTAGAGTTGTAGACTTCTGAAAGGCGTAAGTTTAGTGGTGAGGGAGTGGGAGAAGTCTTCCGAATAGACCGCCGGCCTTTTTCAGGTACTACGTATCCCTGGTGAACCCCGGCGCAGCAGTTACCGCCCAGTAAACAAGGTTGATGGGGAAACTGATGCAGCAAGCTTTTTAGCTTCCGTGTCTAGCGCCAACTCTGCTATCAGTGACATATCACGTGCCCAGTCCCACATTCTCTGAATTCGAAAACTCCAAATTCCACATCCGACTTTGAATTCCAGTCACCACATCTGCGTCGAAGGTTGAGGAAGACATTCTTGTCTAGGTAAGATCCACCAGCATCCTTCAAGCCTTGCCATCTCTTACCCTTTGGCGATGACTTTCAGGAGCTCTTCGGCCCTGGACTAAGGAGTGAGGAACTGACCGTCCTCTCTCGTCTTCTAGATCTTCAAAATGCAGATCTTCGTCAAGACCCTCACGGGCAAGACGATCACCCTTGAGGTGGAATCGTCAGATACTATCGACAATGTCAAGAGCAAGATTCAAGGTATGTATGCCCTTCAGCTCGGCCTCAACGCGTACCTTAACGGTAATTCTATTCTTCACGGTTCTGACATGCGTGTTCAGACAAGGAGGGCATCCCACCCGATCAACAGCGACTGATCTTCGCCGGCAAGCAACTCGAAGACGGCCGGACTCTCTCCGACTACAATATCCAGAAGGAATCCACCCTCCATCTCGTCCTCCGACTCCGTGGGGGTGCGAAAAAGCGCAAGAAGAAGGTCTACACCACACCCAAGAAGATCAAGCACAAGCGCAAGAAGACCAAATTGGCTGTGCTCAAGTACTACAAGGTGGATGGCGACGGGAAGATTGAGCGCCTGAGGAGGGAGTGTCCAACGCCCGAGTGTGGTGCTGGTGTCTTCATGGCAGCCATGCACAATCGGCAGTACTGCGGCAAATGCCACCTGACCTACGTCTTTGACGAGTCGAAGTAGACAATCGCTAGCCAATACACAGTAGCTCGTCAAACACATCGGCTATTTCACAAGCACCAGACATGCAGCATTCATACCAATCCTTCGTTTCTTCTCCCAACGCCCCACTTGGTCTCCCGCATTGGTCCTTTCGCGCAGGTCACACAGTATGACTTCTTCCAGTGTAAGATGTAAGAGGTATAATACTATTCCTCCTTGGTACACCCTTTGGCCCTCTGGCCCCCTGGCCCCCTGGCCCCCTGGCCCCTGCAAGCAAAGCGATCTCCTTGCCTTTCACGGTTTCGCAGGCCTGGGACAAATTGTGACTGACACGTATTTTGTATTCTGCTGCGCCGCTGCACCCTGTAGCAAACCAATCCCCTTTCCCCGCAGCATCTGAGCCTCCTACGAAGCGCTGTTGTTCTTTTGCTCACCTTTCCCTTTCCTACTGCCATTCTTCTAGTTTTCTGCATGTCTCTCTAAACCAGTCACCAGATTCTGGCGTCATATAAGGCATTCCTCTTCTTCCTCTCCCGCCTGCATTTTGATCTTCGCCCTCAACTTCACCGAGCTCACCTCGTACCTCAATTTCGCAACCCCCAAGAACACCACTCCCCTCCACAACCCACACCCCACCCCCAACATCATGGGCGGCGGCAATTCCCTCCGCACAGTCCTTTACTATGTCAACTGGGCCATCTATGCCCGCTCCCACAACCCGCAAGACCTGCCTGTGGACAAAGTAACCCACGTCCTCTACGCTTTCGCCAACATCCGCCCCGAAACCGGGACCGTTTACCTGACCGACGCCTGGTCCGACACGGACAAGCACTATCCCACCGACTCGTGGAACGACGTGGGCACCAATGTCTATGGATGCATCAAGCAGCTCTTCCTGCTCAAGAAGCGGAATCGGAGGCTCAAAACACTACTGAGCATCGGCGGATGGACGTACTCTTCCAACTTTGCTGCCCTGGCCGTGGCGGGCCGGGAGGAAGGGAGGAGGGAATTCGCCCGATCCGCGGTCCAGCTGGTGGAAGATCTGGGGTTTGACGGGCTCGACGTCGACTGGGAATACCCGCAGGACTCCAGCGAGGCGGAGAACTACGTCCTCCTGCTCCGGGAGACGAGGAGGGCGCTCGACGAAGCCGCCGCCAAACGCGGTCCCGCTCACTGCCGTTTCCTCCTCAGCATCGCCTGTCCGGCCGGGGCGCAGCATTTCCAGAAGCTCAAAGTGCGCGAGATGGATGCCTACCTCGACTTTTGGAATCTGATGGCCTACGACTACTCCGGCTCCTGGGACAAGCACGCCGCGCACCAGAGCAACCTGTTCCCCAGCCGCCACGCCCTTCAACACGGCGGCGGCGGTGGATTTCTACACCAAACCCCCCGGCGCCGTGCATCCGAGCAAGATCGTCCTGGGCATGCCGCTCTACGGCCGCGCCTTCGCCGATACCAAGGGACCCGGCCATCGATATGCCGGGGTCGGCGAGGGCAGCTGGGAGCAGGGCGTCTGGGATTACAAGGCCCTCCCTCGCCCGGGCGCGGTGGAGTATCATGACTGCGACGGCAAGGAGGCGTGCGGCGCGAGCTGGAGTTACTGTCCCACGACCAAGATGATGGTGAGTTACGATACCCCGGGCATGGTGCGGGAGAAGGCAGCGTTTGTGCGCGAGAGGGGGTTGGGCGGCGGCATGTGGTGGGAGAGCAGTGGCGATAAGGCTGGCGAGGCGAGTTTGGTGGCGACGTTTGTCGACGCGCTGGGTGGCACGCAGGTGTTGGAGGAGGAGAGGAATTGTTTGCACTATCCCGAGAGTAAGTATGAGAATTTGAGGAACGGCTTTCCTGGGGAGGGGGAGGCGGAGGAGTGCTAGACGAGATGGCTTCTTGATATCACGGCGCGATGGGATAGAATATGCTTGGGGATAGGAATCTACGTATCGATGATCTGACAGATTCTCGGATCTCATCAGTCTTTGGTCTTGTTGGATATTGGCTACAAATCTTGGACTTGTGCGTCTTTGGTCCTGTATACATATCCAGAACTATTGACTTCTAAACTGTAGGTCTAAGAAACCCGTCCCCTCGAGCTAACCCAGCAGCGGCCTCCTCATCCAATCTGTCAACTCGCTAAAACTGGTGGAGGAATCAGACAAGCAGACTATCCCAGCCAAGGGGGAACCCACCACGTAACCATACAAGAGACTGGGCCTGACTCTCTTCCCCACGCGCCCTTCCCAGGCTGCAACGTGGCCGAGTGTCCTCCATTCCCTCGAAGCAGCATCTTCTTCTTCTCTCTCACACACAAAAGCCATTCATTCCCTCCCATCTCTGCATCTCTGCACTCTACCCGTGTCCAACACTTGTCATCGTACCGAGCAAAAATGAACAACTCCATGCTCCGTTGGAAGATTATAAGCCATGGTCGTGGAAATCTGTCATAGCATACTACTGTTACCATACAGAAGATACGCTGTCGCTTTACTGGAGGATTTTCTGCCACTCCCAACTTGGAGATTCCGCCTTGCTCTCCGGCTTGTTGCTTGATACTTAGTGTGAGGGAGTTTCTGGGACTTCTTCGCGTTGTTGTGGTGATGGATGATGAAGTGACTGGCGGGGATGAGGAGTGCCTTTATTTTCAATGCCTGGGCATGGAGTTGCGATCGGTCGGGACGTTATGGGGGAAGTGGTCTGTCGTCACGGTATAGTAGACGAGAGCACTTGGACCTCTGTTCGCACCCGTGGTAGGTGGTTGGAGCAGCCCTTTCTTATATTGGGGTTGCTCTGATGGTTGAGCGAGTCGGTAATTCTGGTTTGTATAGAAGTGGAGCTTTTGGCCGTTGATTTCGGTGAGGAAAGCATCTGGCTGCCATGGTCATGAAAAGCTTCCCCCGTATTACTGCTCGCCGTTTACTCGGAGAAGAGTGGGGTCACCCTTGTCAAGAAGACTTGATATCGTATCGTTCTTCGCTTTCAGCGGTATGGGTTCGCGTCCTCTACACAAGATATTCTGGGAGTTAATGCTTGATGTTGTGGTTCAGCCTTGTTTGAATCACGAACTGGTACACGATCCTGTCACTAAAATGTTTCAGCTAGAGCTCACCATATTGTGGAAGCTTGCGTCGTCAGGGAGCTGTCGAAAGTCTCTGCCCTGAATTCTGATCCTGCCCAGTACGAGTTAGCGATGATGCATGCATCCTACCCCTCGAAGTCGGCGGCTGGATTATGAAACTAAGGAAAGGGTAGGAAGCTGCATTTGATGATGTTGGTACTGATGTTAAGAAATGGAGACATGTCCTTCGAGATATGAGATATCTCGGATCCAATGAGACTCAAGCAGTACATAGAGATCTTCTGGGAGGATCTTCTGTGGAGCTCTTAGAGTGCCATGGTTCAAATTCATTGAGACTGTTCGTGTAGATGACGTCTTGACTTGAGACCGCCTCTCTTTACACCAGACACCCTTCTGGTAGTGTTCGGTCATGTCTGAACCCATCTGGTGACTATAGATGACATGGAAGGAGCGGGTATGAAGACCACAGGTGTCGCGCGAAGTCTTGACGATAAAGGTTGTTTATGTGCGCCAGCAAAAAAACCGAGATGTGATGGTGAAAAATATATCACAAACAACATGATATGTAAAAGATCGGGATGAGTCAGGCCGAGCATTTGAAAGCACTCGAAGATCGCTTGTCGCTGGTCAGGGTGACGCTGAAAATTATGTTGAAAAATCCTGAATGTAAGCTTTATCGTCCCATTTCATTTCATAACTGCCAGCGAGCATATGATTGACACGATATCCCAGCGCAATATTTTGTAGATGCGTTCAAGGCGCTTTAACATATTGCCGACGTACCACTCACTGCTTGAAATGAAACCCAAGAAACAGCTAAGCACAAACTGAAGATACTTAAGTAGTATCCGTCGTAGCGACAGCGAAACATGAGGAATGGTACGAAAGAGATGGCGATGATTGGCACCGCATCGTCGACTGCGAAGACTTCGCTAACGGCGCGGCGAGCTTCTTGCCCGAGGTTGAAGAGCTCTTGAAGCTTTCGAAGGATGCGGGACTCTCTTGAGCTTTCGCAATAATCACGCAACTTTCCGGCGAGGTTCAACGAAATGATGACGAGATGAGTACGTCCATTTATGACTGTTATCTGGAAAGCTATAACAAGCTCGACGACATGATGCTGCGTGTGGCTAATTTACGGTTCGAGTGGGATCATGATCCACAGTCGATCAATCAGACTTTGGTTGATCTGCTATACGAAGCTCATGATCTTCTCGGGAAAAAAGGTCTGGGCTATTTTCCAAGGGTTCTGGATAGATTGCGCGAAATGCGAGCCATTATAGCGGATGCAGCCTCTTCCTCTTGAGGATATCATGCTGCTAGCCTGAGGAGCCTGGTGGAAATTGGCATCTCCGCTCTCACGCTGATCGCTCCTGACAGCGCATATTTCTCCCTTTCAAAACTTTGGTTGGTAATTCGTTTCGCTTCGACTCAACAGCACGTACCGTCCGAGTCATAGCAAGAGCTCCAATCTTATGCTTCACTTCTGTGAAGATCTCATGTTCTACGAACATCCGGCCGAAAGGGGAAGAACTACTTGATTATTGATACACATACTAGACTTCTAGGATCATATCTTTAATAAATATGTACTTTCCCAAGCTGAAAAATCCACAAGACTATCTAACTCTAGTGTGAGCATCATATGCAATCATCATATGCAATCATTCCGTGCTTTTCGTTACTCAAAAAGATGTCTGACATTCAAAAGAAGAAGCCACGTTGATATCGCCACCGTTGTATGCCGCAACGAGTGGATACGGACATAACGGTGCCCGTCGTACTGTACCATTGGTATCTGGCAAGGTCGTCCCACTTAACGTCTCAGGCACAATGTCGTTCTCTACCCAATCGACCAAGGATTGGAGTACATTGTCCGGGAAGTAGCCAGCTCCACCAGCACAGTGAGCCACCCCAGGAGCGGGAAAGAAGCGATAGTAATCTGCCGCGTTGGGGTCAAGATCCAGAACTCGCTGATAATAATCATACGTGCCATTTGGTAAAATTATCTCATCCGCCAGGCCATGCCAGTTGATCATCTTCCCACCGGCTTCTCTGAAGTCCGTCAGATCAGGATCGCTCGTTCCGATAATGGATGCGTATTGGTTGTTAGATTGGCGGAATATGCTGTCATATTGCCTATATGACATCTGCATAACGTCGAAAGTGGGATCCTTCTGAACGAAATATGTGATCCAAGAGCTGCTGAGGGGAAATGGCTGTCCAGTGCAATTTCCAGGCGAGCTACAACTGGTATTGGCCAAGCCTGCAAACGACGCGTCCCTGTTCAGGCCATGCCACAAGAATCTGCCGTCAGTGGTTCTCGGTCCACTCCATGCTGCAAGCGCAATTGTGGCGGCTTCAGAAGAAATCGTCTCGTTGGTACCGCTACCGGGGCAGGTGAAAGCCTGGCCTACCACAGCGCGTGGATCGAAGGCACACAGACCCGGAGCCGCAATGATGCCGTCAGCGACTCCATCTAGCTCATCACACGCCGCCGTCGCAGCTTCCCTAATTGCTTCGAATTCGCATTGTGGCGGATAAACACCTGACCATGTTAGCTGAGGATGAAATGCGAACTCAGTGCGCACCTATTTGATTCATCACCAGTTGAGGCCAATATTCGGCAACAATGCCACTTGTCCACTGGATTGCTGGTGCTGCGGCGAGAATCCCATCATACTGTGAGGGGTATCTTTGCGCCATCATGAGGCCTTGACGGCCTCCTGTGGAGCAACCATTCCAATAGGAATACTCTGGCGGTGAACCGTAGTAGGCGGTTGTGACGGCTTTCCCAATGGTAGCCGCGTCATCCAGTGCGATTGCGGCAAAGTCCTGCAAGAGAGCCCAGTTGACATTGCCTGGACTTACGAGAGCCCATGAAGAAGGATCATAATACACCCCAGATGCATGACCACCGTCAGTGGCAACAGCCGAATATCCCATTGACACTGCATAGGGTAAGGATTGGAATCCAGTTTCAGTGGCATATGCACCGCCGCCCGTGCCCATGAAACGTCCGTTCCAGCCTTCAAGCGGAAGCCAGAGCTGAACGTTGATGCTATCGTTCTGCCCAGGATGCGTGTATTGCACAGTAACATTACAAAAGTTGAGTCCGGTAATATTGAGTGGGAAGTGCGAATCCGCCTGGATGAGAGAGGCCGAGAGGTTCGTGACAGTAGACGCAGAGAGGGAAATGATATCAGCGCCAAATAGTTCGGGATATGGGATGGCGGCTGCTGTACATGTATTGGTGACTGCACCCTCCACCGCCAGTGACAAGGCCCCTGTAAACGCCAGCAGTGACAACGCGCGAAGCCGATGCATTTTAGCCAAAATTGAGAAGATGACGTCCTGATATAAAAGATATAAAGCGAATGAGCAGAGGAGGCATAAGATGCTTATACTTATACTTGTATTCCTCATCACCGGGCAACACCTCTACATAATGCTGAACAGGGGGCTTGCAGTAGAGAGCCTCCGGACAGTCCCATTGGTGGTAATCATTTCGCACAGTCATACTCTGTAGTAACGTTACTACCCTGTCCGAACACGAAGTAGGATGCGGTGAGCATCGGGCCGAGACCACAAGAGTGATTGCTGGGGAGGCTGCCATCTCAGCTCCGATTCTGAGAAGGTTACGTCAAGCTTCACGGTCAAAGCGTCGACAGCTACCTCAGGCTCAAAGCGTATCCTAAGCACGAAGAGGGTGCAAGGGTTCTCTCTTCCGGCCAAACTCCGGTGGAAAAGTTGACTTCAGCACCCGATGCTCTGGGTAAGCTTAGCTTCCTTAATAGGCAGTTCGAAAAAACATATATGAAGTGACTAAGTCAACGATAATTCGTTAACGTTTACAAAGTACTCCGTACTGCTAGCATGATTCAGCTCTCCCCGCCAAGTCCATTTGCCGTGTTCGGGGACTAGGTACATTGTACGGCCGAGGTCTCAATACCTTTAAGTAGAGGATAATGTTTGAGCGAAAACAACTGTGATAGTCTTGGTGCGGATGTTTGCAAAGACTTCCTCTTCTAACATTCGTGTTGAGAGACCTGGTATGGCATGACAGGGCATCAAAGCCCGTAGCCAGCTTTGCTGCAAGGTCGCTTCCTGTCATGGACAGTTTTGCTACCTCTACATGATCACGGGTTTACCCAGCGTATTGCGTTTTGCAGGTCATGCCAAAGTTTGGAGAACTGTCGCCCTGTCTGCCAAGAGTCTAGAAATAGCCTGTGAATAAGTGAGGATTTCGATCTGTTGCCAATCGCATGGCGCGCATTGAGCGGTGTCGAATGCGATGGCCAATGGAGGTCGTGGCAGACTGGATTCCAGAGCATTCGCCCTACCTGGAATACGCATGCCTTCGTTCCTGAATGCGCGCATGTGGTGGAACGGAACACCGGCCCTGGCGACTCGACTTCTGTGGATGGCCCCACCCAAACTGCCAGTTGTTGAGAGTGTCTTCTGTAGAGATAGCGCTCCCAAGATGTGGCCAGTCTTGTGACTCATATTGTGAAGTGTCATCCAGGACGGCCGCACTTTGTGGGTGCGAGATCGTCTAACTGTTAAGTTCACATCTTCAGTAGTCGCCCCTTCGTTCTTTCTTTTAGACCTTGCGGTTTCTTGAGATCAGCTAGCTGACGTCTCCAATATGAGTGCAGCACTGCCGAGGCTCTAGATGGCCCGATTTTTCGGTCAATCTGCAGGTTCGGTTCAATCGAACTCCTCGCCCTATTATTGTTGTGGCATTTGCGGCAAACAGTCGAACCTCAGACGACAATGACCATCAAAATTAACGGCTGGATCTCACTGATGCCTGGTCACAAAATCTTGTTCCTCTTCCAGCACCGGTCAATTTGGGTCCAAGCGCGCCGTGAATGCAGCAGCTGAAGTCATCTGCATCATGACTTCTGTGGTGTCTGGTAACTACGCTTGAGATTCTGATGCTCCTGCCGTTGGCAAGATGATGCGTGATGTGTGTTCCGATTGATTGCGCCCATGCAATAAGAATGGAATCAGCGTTGCCGTCTTGTCCTATCGAACCGTAAATATTGCAAAGCGTGGCACGAACAAGCCGTGACCTCTCAGGGCCTGCCATGTGAAGGAGAGAGCGTGACACCGTCCGGATCGGATGTCCTGGTCCTTGCGCAATGTTCGAGAGACTCGCAAGGTACGACAAGACTTGTTGTGCCACAGGCTGCATATCGCCATTGTCTAGCTCCATAACGAAACAGAGCATAAGAAGGAGTACTATTGGATTCAGCATCTTCGCCCACCGCCGCAAACCCTCGAGGATGGTATTAAGGAACTTGAATGCTTCTCCATACTTTCGCCATTGTAGATTGGTCAGTACAAACTTGATGTGTCGCGACATGTCCGAGACAAAGGACGCTTTGCAAAGGCAGTTAACGTTTCTGAATGAGCGAATGTTATCAGCCCACGTAAAATAGAAATGTCGCGTGCCATCAATGACTGTGTTGGCGGTGACTTCTTCACTTTTTGACGACAATGGATCATCAATCCAGTCAGTTGGATAGAAGAAAGTCTGAAAATTGCTGGGATAATAAGAAGGTTGTTGACTTTGGGAAGAGGCCGTTGGGGTGACTTTGAACCCCGAGCATGTAGTGGTAAGGCGAGATGTTCCTACCAGAGGAGGCGAATCATGATAGGTGCTAGACTGACAAGAGAGTACACTGGGATCCGAATTCTGGTGATTGTTGGTAAATGGCTCTCAGGGATTTGCTGTGCGGGCTTTGACGCCTTTGCGCCTGAAATGCCTCGCTACCTCTGAGAGAGTTATATTTCGGCGGCCTACCCGCACAGCGAGAAGAGGGCTTCGGCCATACTGTCTGCGTTGCTCGAGAGTATGGACGACGGCCTTCATCTCATGCTCCTTGTTGTTCTTGTCCAACTTCCATTTGTGGATTCGTCGCTTAAACATCCTTTCGCTGGACAAAACATGTCAATCAAGGACTCTCAAATACCGAAAGAAGGCTCACGTGGCATGAAAACCGTAATCATCAGCAAGGATCTTTTGGACCATTTTAAGAGTCTTGTCTTCTGTGAAATATAGCTGCGTGATGAGGGGACGCCAGGTTTCCCATTCAGCAGCCGAATGAAATGTATCAGCCTTGTTGGACGCCGCTGCAAACTGAGTGACACATAAGTCCATGAAGGTCGCCTCCATTGTCGACGGCTAAGGAGACTAAGCAGCTCTCTCAATACACGATGGGAAAGAAGACGGATAAAAGAAGAGACAATGAAAGAGAATGGAACAAATACTTGCCGTGTCGAATCGAGGTGCGAATCTGATATTTATGCGCAACGTTGAATGGCAATTACATTCTGGAAAAGATTGCATAAGAGTCTCCCGTGTGTCAAGATTTCGATTATGATGTTTGAACATTAGTGGTTGCCTTACAGGGTGTGGCTTGCGAACTGGGGGGGACCTTATGCATAGGAACGGTCTCGGCTCGAAAGTCCCCCTGACTCAAAAGTGCCATGGCTGTTCAGTGTCCCAAAAGAGTCAAATGTTTTAGCACGCCTAGTGATCTTCTTTAGTAGCCTCGTTTAGAAGGTACTGACTTCTTCAATGTACATTCAAGTAATGTAGCAGTGGTACACAACTTTCACTCCAACCCATGCAATCAAATTAGTATATTTTTTATTTCCCCTATTTCCTATGCCATGTCACGGCCGTGATCTGCACGTTCGCTTACCTGCGCGAGATACATGCGTGACTTTTGGTCTCCACGGTTCTCAGTTCTCGGACACTGAGATTCCGTCACAAGATTCTGAAGGCTCAAGCCTTTCTTGAGCGTGTTGTCGGACCATTCGCTGCACGGCCACTTGTCTTGGCGTCTCCATTTGCGGTAATGCTGCCATCGCCCATTGAGGAAAGCTGGAGACCATCGGGAATCTCAAAGTTCTTCATCTCGATGGCAGCCTGTTTGCCGGTATTGCGACGAGCTCTGCCTGATCTCTTGTACGTTGCGAGGTAGAAGGAGATAAACAGGAGCAAGTAGGAGCTCAAGATTCCCATGCCAGCAAATGCAGCGAATTCTTCACCAGCACATTTTCCCATATTCGGCATCCAATCAAAGTAAGTGGATGTGAAGTACGTATATGATGCGAAGTAGACAAATCCAAGGTCGATGACAAATTGGAGAATCTGAAGCATTGTAATGTACTTCTTCCACCAGATGCGGATTCCACGAGCAGACTGGAAGTAGTACCAATACATGACAACATGGACCACCAGGTTAAGGGAGATCGGGACCCAAGAAACCGATGTTAGCCCTATGAGCTGGGAGTAGCACAATGCAGCGGTTGCTCCATGATGGTATGTGTGCAAGAAAGCTGCAGCTATCAGCAAAATGTGATGTAGGTATATGAATTACCTACTCAATGGCTTCTTCTTTAGGACGAGGAAAACAGTATCCAGCAGTTCAAGGTATTTGGTGAGATAGTTCAGCTGCTGAACGTCAGAGCCCGCTCAACCAGTAGCATGTTCAATGCCCATACGTAGTACAGTGCAACCAGCTCCTTCGTCCACCCTCCCTCATGGTCGCAAATGGCGAAGAACACACCCTTCCGGGCGACTGTTGGCAGCAGCTGCTCAATAAAGAGTGCTAGCAGCGTGGCGCTGATGGCGGTCAGGTAAAAGTTGTGTAACATGAACAGGCCATTGATGACGAATGGTTTTCGGGTTCTCATCACCTCGCGGCCACCAAGAACAATAACATAGTATGCCCCGAGTGTGACAGCCGTCTCTTTCAGTGTCGACATGGGTGTGACTCCTGGGACAAACCTGAAGTCTGTTGGAGAATAGCCCATGATAGCCGAATAGACCTTCGCGAAGATGGGCCATAGTTCAATCCCGAATGGCCGGTCAAGAGTAGGGATAGGGATTTTGTTGAGCGACATGGTTGACCGCGATGGGCGAGCAGATTTCGACGAAGGAGTGTGGATATTGATACGAACGGCGCCGGGCGATAACCGTATAATTGGGAAAAGGAAGGACTACGAAGGGAACAAGAAGGTGGTCTAGAAAGAGAAAGGAAACGGTCAGGAAGACAATGGTCGCAATTGGGATAATTGCGCAAGCTGGCTGAGTGGTGTTGAGGCACAAAAGGGGCAGAAACCAGTTCCACAGCTTGGCAGCATGTGACTTTTCGTCATTGGACCGCTGTTTTAGGCCGAATTTCCGAAGGTGCCGATAGTATGAAAGACATCTTCAAAATTGAAATGAATCAGCTAGCAAAAGTAATGCCTCATAACTGTGCGTATAGAATGAAGATGTGGTCTTCTGGTAAGCCGTAGAAAGACCCTAAATTGAGCACAGGTTTTCCAATCACAGGGTTGGATTTGATGTGTAAGTTTTGCGCGATGCAGCTCGTCAATGGATATGCATAACTAACTAATCCGGATTGAGCTCGCAGCTCTCTTAGCCATTCGAAAGTCCGAAGGTCCGCTGAACGTGCCCCAATTTATGCTCCTGCCCCTGGAGTGCCACCCGAGCTAAAGCTGTAGCTGCCGTAAAAGTGACCTCCACCACAATTGATAGGTACATCCTGCAAGCGACATCAGCGCAACTTGGACCCAACCCCGACAGCGACGACATAATATGGCGTCAACTTCGGTACTGCGTTTTGCTGCACGCACTCCTTCAACTCCTTTCTTCAGACCCGCTCTTCGACCAGCGAGAAGAGCTCCTGTTGCTGCACTTGCGACTTCGTTAGGATCTGCCAAAGCTGGATTTGGCAGCACAAGTGCTAGGAGAAGCAGCGGACACGAGGAAGAAACATTTGAAGAGTTCACTGCTAGGTATGCGAAGCTCTAGCGTTGCTCAGACATTGTCTCCCTCCTCCGAAGTGATGAAATGATACCAATGGAGGGCATCGTCGGCAAGATCGAACGGAACTGAATCACGCGGCTAAAGGAGGGAACTGAGGCTGACGAATGCTCAACAACAGATATGAGAAGGAGTTCGACGGTGTACAAGACGTCTTCGAGCTTCAGGTATGCATCTGCTCGAAGAATGTGGGTGCCTGAGGCATACACGACTCACACACTGCTCCATAGAGAAATCTAAACAACGCATTCGCTTACGATCTCGTCCCATCACCCACAGTCATAGTTGCTGCGCTTAAAGCCGCAAGACGAGTTAATGACTTCCCCACCGCCGTTAGAATATTTGAAGGTGCGAGTTCTCCTAGTCTTTGGCTTAGCTACAAGGCGGACTCTTTGGCTCGAAAAGGAGATGGCATCCCTTCTTATAGCCGGAAAGGAAATTTTTGGCTGTAGCTGATTCTATCGAGAACAGGAATCAAACACAAAGTCGAAAATAAGCACCAATACCAAGAATACCTCGACGAGCTGAAGGGCCTACGAGAAGAGCTAGGAGTCAATCTAAAGGAGGATCTATACCCAGAAGGATCAGACAGCCCATACTTCAACCCGTAACGATGGAGGAGAAACACCAATTGTGGGCAACCAGAAAGCGACAGACAATCTGTTTTGAAGAGAATGATAACCCCATTGCGCATCCCTATGGGAGTGGGAGCCGGAGCAAGAGCGGAATGCAAGAAGCCAAGAGAATCGCCACACCGCTCAGTGTAGATTATTCTTCCCCTGCGTTATCTGTGGTGCTGCGAAGCGGCTGAAGTAGATGCATCTTGTACAGCTGAACATCTACTTGGGCCATACGTTACTGCAAATTGATCAAACACTGCTTCAGACGGACCTTTCCTGTCTCTTTGACAACGGCAATTAAATCACTTCTTGTGAACAATGGACTGCGGCTGCAGATGTCTTATCATACCGTGCACCACCTTGGACGTTCGTTTCTTCTTTTCGACACCCCGAACAGCTTCTGTCTTGATGTCCCCACGTTTGAGCGGTTGGCTATTTATACACATGCATTCCCTGCTCCTACTCTGCATCAGATCTTGTGTTTTTTTTGTTCAGACAGCAGCAAGAACAGGCATGAGAATACTTCACGTGAAATCTGGTCAAGAATAATTATCAGTCTTGTGCACGGTAGCATGCATAAATAAATACTTAGCACCCAACCTGCCCAAGACCATCCAGGCGCTCTTTGACTTCAGCACCAAAATCTATACAGCGATTTTGCTTCTCGTGACCCAGCACAAGGAATACTCTCCATCTTATCAGAATTTGCCAGCTCAACCCGTCCCAACATATTTAAACCAATTCGGCCTACAATCCTCCCTCTGCAACCACGATTCTCCAGCATAAAATTGACCGGGCTTACAGCCACGACACTTCGGGCTGTTGGGACAATTGTAGAACGGGATATGGTTATAGCCGATATCCTTGAACCTGTCATCACCATCTCCGTCAGCTATCTCGTTCGAGGAAACCAAAAGCTTCATATTGAGAAAAGGCAGCCGGGGCTTACCAATGGATCTTTGAAGCATCCTCAAATAAGCCCAAGGCAATAGAATGAACAGGCGCATCGCCCCATCTCTCGTAGAAGAAACCCCCAGCTCGGTCTAGGTGATTGAAGTAGTCCTCGTATGCCTTGCTCCGCCAGAACTCCATATCAGCAATCTCGAAATTACTCCAGAAATGGCACGTGCTGTATCCATGCGCCTTCTCGTTGTGCTCAGGCCTTGCTTCGCTGTCGACCAGCCACTTCATAGCGTTATTCTCGTGCAGGTACTCCGGATGGGCAGCTAGGAATTTGATCGTCTCCGGCCAGAGCGTAGGAATCGATTCTGGGGCATCATAGAGGTTGATGTTAAAGCCGTAGGTTTTATTGTGATCTTGCATGTAGCGGAAGACGTCATAGTCGATGTCGCAGAAGAACTTGACTTTCGGTTCCACGCGCCAGTAGTACCGGGTGTCTTTGAGTGCTGGGTGATGGTAGAACATGCCGCTGTTCCAGCGACACATTTGGTGGTAGGATTCCTTGGTCGAGTACTGGACGTTGTTCTCTTTTAAGATTTTGGTGCTTTCTTCGTATAATTCGTGTGAGATCCAGTCGGGTGTTGCCCAGTGTTCTTTAGGTATGAGCTCATAATTACATTTGGCTTTGGTGAGGGCCTGTGTCCGACGCTTGAATTCATCGGTAAAAGGGACCTCGTTGAAGAAGGTCCATGGATAATTAAACTTGTGGTTCCAGTGCTCTTCTAGTTGTTGCATGGTTGGCAGAAGGTCTTTCAGTTCTTCGTTGCGGACGAGGACAAGGAGAGTGGCATTGATGCGAGGTGAGTCTGGATTGTCAGCCGCGTACTTATCGGCCCTCCATAGTGGTTCTGGTGGTTCGCCAATTGCTGGAAAGAGGGATCAGCGATGGGAAGTTCCCCAGAAGTAGTGGTAGATAGACGTACGGTCTAGGAGAGGATCCCTCTCCATCTTCGAAATTATCTGTCCATCCTCATGTCCAGGTGTATGAATTGCTGGAGGCTGTCGGACAAAGGTGAAGACGAGGAAGAAGAACAAGGCAATTGAAAGCGCGCCGAGTACTCTGACTGGTTTCGCGACAGCCATAACAGAGTGAATTTTCTATCCATGGAGCGAGAGAAGATTTATCGCCAGGAGGCGCATATCACCGGTGTTGGACATATGAACCTTGCACCTCGTCCAATAGTCCCGGAAATTGATGCCAAGACGAAATTATGTTCCGGCATTCAACCATCTCCATTTATTTCAACCTATTTTTAATTTCTATATCTACTTAGATAAAATACAGAGATGAGTACGATGGTGCATCTCTATAAGACCTACTGTAATATTCGGGACCCGGTACCTAGCTTGGGTACAATTGATAAATCAAGAATCTTCTATCATACATCCTCTTCCAGTCTCCGCCAGTGTCATACAAGTACTTTTTATGTAGGGGTACCGTACAACTCCATCAGCCTCAATTTTAGTAGCATCCAACACACGATTCATTTACTACGCTACTCTATGCTTTACAAACACTACCCTCTTTTGCTGGACCGCCAGACTTTGGCTAAACTTTCAAACTGCCTTTGCCTTATCATGGATATGTCCGGATAGGACGCCGTCTACCCATCAATTGAAGTCTCGGAGGTACGATACTGCCTATATCCAAGTAATAGCCACTGGAGCCTTCAACATCTCGTGGACCTTAGACAACGCTACTACTATCGACAGTCCTCGGTATAGCTCGACTCATCTCTTTATCATTCAGCATCGTGCCCGAAGGCCCAAATCCGTCTACCAGTGGGCGCAGGAATCGAGCAATAGAGAAATTAGATCGTCCTTGATAACGACGAGTCTGCTTACATAAATACCTGAGGTGAAGAGATTCAAGTGAACGCCGACGATGCATGCAAGGAGGCCAACCACATTGGCAGTAGACGTTGACGCGGCTGCTGAGGTAAGAGACAGTTCCCTCAATCTGGACTTGAAAACTCTTTGAGACCATAGTGACGATAGATCCGAATGTAAATTCGCCCATGTTTGCACCAACGGTCTCGGCAGTCTGGCAATGGATCTCCCATGCGGTCCTAATTATATGTGTCAGCGTTTTTGATATGTTCCTGCCTACAGATTTCAAAGCCAAAAGCTGAGTCTGATTTACCCAAAAGCATAAAGTTGGAACCGGGTCCAGGGCTGTTTGCCAATGCCAGTTGCATACCGACCCTCCAGTCCAATTGCCGAAGCTGCTAGACGAGCCATACCATCCGAGATGATGTGCGCTTCGTGCGTGGTATCAGTTACAGAATCCATCGTGATAGTACACCGGTAGAAGGTGGATCTCTCTCCTGCGCCACGTTCTTGTGAGCCCATATCCAAATGCATCGGGGGCAACAACTCTGCAAATCGCACGTTGTGAGATATCCGTATCTAAATAGATATAGGTCGTACCACCTAAGGCCCATTCGGTAATGGAATCGAGATGTTGCCGGTAAATGAATCGTCACTGAATTCGTAGTTCCAAGCGTCCAAGATTCCATTTGTATCATATCCGAGTGAAAAGCCAACTTCTAGGCATTCAAAACATGTCCCTGTTGACACCGTTATTATCCTATTCGTAAGCCACGGGTATGTTTGTTTTTTTTGGCGATCCTTGGGGTTGTAACCCTTGAAACGGCACGCAAACTCTTGCCGACAAGGAGTCCTCCACTAATAATACCTGTACTCGTGCGCCAGGATCCTCCATCACAGGACTTTTGCTTGGTCTCTGAACGCATCCTGTTCGGTTATCAAGTGATCATCAGTCTCCACGAATGTCGAAATACAAGAAAATAATGACTGACGAAGAAGCTGAGGCCCAACACTCAACTAAGGGCTGTGAGAATGATGTTGAATGTAGCTTTCTGGGCCAATGGTATGGGCCCTCCCTCTCATAAATCTTATGTGTAGCAAGGGCGAACACAATGTTAGTCACAGCAGCAAACCATCGGATGATTTGCTTTTTAAAGGGCATGTGAGTCTGTTCATTAGAATTAGAGTGTCAACCGTTGTCAGAGAAGAAGAGCCAACTCTGAATGGCAGCTCTTCCTGAAAATGGGTGCCACCTATGTCATGGACAAGCCTCCTCGCCTCCATCCAACCATCTGATATGAAGTCTTTGCCATAAATTGATCGTATGAGGTTTGGAGCAATATTATTCTTCATCATTGACTCGCGCTTCAATGATAACACATTTTGCATTGTGGCAGCAACAGCTGAATTAACGCCAGGGAGAGTTTGGTAGGTAATGTCTGCTTCTCTGTTGCCACCGTGGAAGAATCTTGCCTGTTTTAGACCATGCGCTTTCCGAGGATAGACAAGCCTAAGTCCTACCAGGAACCGGCTATATCATATATTGGTTTTGATAATGATTCTTCGAGCCAGTGTGGCTTAACCTCGGTATCTTGCTCATCCACACATTTCCCTTGCTTGAACAAGTCTGTGGCTGTTGTCAGTAAGGTAAAATCAGAAATTCTATGTGCCAATCCAGAAACCTCGCAGCACGATGTCCGATAATGACCAACAAGGACAAAAGATCCCGCAGGAAGAACTGCACTTTCTTAGTACACCTGGAAAGTAAGAGCACTTTCCCAAGCGAGGTAGAAAATATCGCCCAGGTGCCGGTCTCAGCCGATGGCAACCCTGATACCCTTTGAATCCGAAGGAAAGCCAGGATTAAGAAATCGTGGGCCGGCTGAGTGTCTCTGGCTGTGGTTTCATAGTTTTCGAGCTTGAATCTACCTGGGGCGAAGATTGCGGCGATGGTGAGGTATATCTCGCAGTAAGCAAGACTGTAGAACCAATTTATCAGCATAAGTAATCAAACTATCTGTCAACTTGCTAGAAACGTGACGTACTTCATTCCAAGACATTGCCTTGAGCCTTTGCTGAATGCCACCATGTATTTACCCAGTCTGCTTGCCGAGGGTTGAAGCCAACGATTGGGGTCAAATTTCCTCGGGTTAGGATAAGTATCCGGATTATTGTGTAAAAGCAGCGTAGTCATGCCCACAGGTGTACCAACCGGGATAGTCCATTCCTTATACTGTAAAGCGATATCAGGTGAAATACGTTGTAGCCGATGTGCAGTTCCGTAAGACATCCTAAGGCCCTCCATAATAACCGCGTTCAAGTATGGAAGTTGCTCGAGCTGTTGCCACTGGAGCCTTGAATTCTTACCCGGCAGAACAGTCTTCAACTCGGCTTGCAACTTAGCCAGAATTTCCGGATTCTCCAGAAGATGGAATGACACGATTGCAAGATGATGCGCGGTCGTGATAGTTCCAGCGCCCATGATTGCCAGCGCCTCGGTTCTTAAGTGCTCAGAGTCTTTCTCCTGAGGTCGTACTTGGTCATCTGCTATCATATCATAGAAGATGGTTCGTTGTCCTGTATACTTGCGGCCTTTTGCCAAGTCTGCTTTGAACCCATTGACCTGCTCCTCGAAACCCATTTGTAATTCTATCAATGGCATAACTTGAGGATTCATCACGCGGACAAGCCAAAGCGGCATACTCCGGAATAGGGGCTCCATCCAGGTAAAGTGCTTGAGCATATGGCCGTTCTCGCCGAGATCCAGGATAGCTCTTTGCCATTGGGGCGCAAACTCTGGTTTATCTAGAAGTCCGAGAGGCTTTGCGAAGGCATATTGGCCTATGACATCGCCTGTTAGGGCAGAGAAGACGTCAAGGAGATTCAGGATTGCAGCAGATCCTTGCAATTTCTCTAGCCTTGACACGAGCTTGTCAACCATAAGCTGTACTACAGGCTCCAGCTGTTGCACTGAGGCCTTTGAGAAATACGGAGACAAAGTGGCACGCCGGATACGATGAAGCTCATGTTCAGGAGTCCCAAATGTTGAAGTTGCTCGGCCAAACATGCGGAGGTCCCACAAGAACTTTTCCGTCCTTCTGACAGAACCATGCACATAGAGTTCGTCATAAAATTCTGGGTCGTTGACATGAAGCTCGTATGGGTTGATACGGATGATGGGGCCTGAAGTCTTGTGAATAGGAGACTCTCATCGGCATGACTTCCAGCTAAACTGACCATATTTTTCATGCATCATTGCGATCTTGAATGTATATTTTCCTCGTCTGGCAACATCGTAGTAGCACTCATACCACAGTGTGGCAGCGGCCAGCTTGGGACCTGGGAACCTGGACAAAGGGCTGAGGTATAACCTATAGATCACAAGACCAACTCCATATGCTATGTAAACAGAGGCCAAGTAGAGGAGCGTAGATGTGTTTAGGAAGGCCATTCTCACTGTAGCAAACGAAAAACCCACAGAATGAGAGGCGAGGGGATGGCAGCTTGGTCCAAGACGGAGACTCGTGCCTGGTATTTGAAGCTGATTGAAGTGAACAAGCCTGGGAATCCTTCGAAGCAGCTCTTTACCTCGTCTGACAATATCGAGATATGATTCGTGCGCGTTGCCGTTGTCTTCAGGTGCATAAAGTTATAGTAGTAGACGACGTCTTGATCCCGTATTCAGGTGAACAACGCTCTGGGTTTTCAATTTTTGTATCTCAGTATCAGGTTGATATCTCTCATTGGTCAGCCATCTCCTCTCTGATTTGTAAGTCGCCTTCCATCTTAGAATAGGTAGGATAACACTCCATCTCTGGAGCTATTTCTGAGCCCACCCTGAAGGTGACGGCAACATCAGTAGCGCGGGGTGCTTACCCGCTAGCCACATACAGAGCCGCATGGGAGAAATAAGGAGACAGAGAGCACGTTCTATCCATCGAGCTTGTTGAGTAGTTACGGAGAAGCCCTCTTTCATCCCATTCTGCTCTTGGTTCCTAAACGCTGGCCCCTCTCTGAGCTGGTTGCTGAAGTTGAGGCAAATCCTTGTCCAAACACGCCAAGAGAAGACTCCTGTACTCCGTACTATAGTAGTAGTAAGAGGCCCTCTGTGTCAGGAGAGCTATGGTTGGGGAAACGAAAGTGGGAACACAACGCTCTATATACATGTCCGTGCCCCTTATCTCGCTGAGGCCAGGTACAGACAACTGTGGGTACCTGTCGTCAGTGATAGCTAGAATAGCGGCGGGGAGCTGGGTCCGAGATGAGCTCTGTGAGCCATGGTCAGTGCCACAGGGAATATGGTCCTTGGCGTAGGTCGCAGGAGGATTCGTAACATCACCCCCTTTCTATGCGTGAGCTCCTGCGAGCGTAGGTCTTTGTGGTGCTGTAGTGGGGCAGGGATTTTCAAATAAACTATAAACCTTTATTAAATATTATTAACTTAGGGAGGCTATAATCATAAATAATAAAGTAAATAAATATCCTAATTAGATATTTTGTTTTTATATTATAGCAGGGCACTAAGTATCTCTTCTTAATTAATTAGTCTATTAAGACTTAAATACTTAACTATAATATTAAGGAAAATACTATTAGATTTAGGGAGGTTTATAACAAAATTTATAGTTAAGTATTACTATTATTTCTTAGGCGGCTTTAGTACTTATAGTTAACCTTAGTATTTATAAGAAGATTTTATATAATAATATATAAGACATTTAGCTAACTATTCCTTTATTAAGTCTATTATCTTTAGCTAATAAAATTATTATTACAGGATCTTATAAGTCTTTACAAGGCCTAAGTAACTAGTCATTAGTTATTTATAACATTTATTAATATAATAAAGTCTTAGTTCTTTATTTTTAGGAATCTATAAGCATTATTAGTAGTATAGTTTATTATTCTTTACTAAATAGTCAGCTAATGTAACTATAAGAGATCTTTTGACCTGTTAAGGCTTAACTGGTTAAGACAAGTCTCAACTAGTTAATAACTTTATATTAATATAATTACTAGAAAAAAAAAGAAGGGTAAAGGAGGCTAAAATAATAAGTATAATTACTTATAAGATTACTAGAATAAATACTAGAGTTAAGGATATTATAGTAGGTATAGAAGAGATAATATAAAAGTTGCTTTGTAGCTTTAACTTTTCTAGATATATATTAGCTCTATAGTCCGGGCTTATATAGTAGTAATAAAGGCTTAGATTATATTAATATTCTTATTTAGCTTTGTATTCGTTAGAGGCTTTGTAGACTAAGTAATCTATGTCTATAGAGTTATAAAAAATAAGGGCAGGTGTAATAGAATAGGCGGGGACTGAAACTAAGACAGTTAAACTTATAAGCGGCTTTTATAATCTGGTTATCTATTATAATAGCGCAGTACATAATAGATTGTCCTGCTAAGTATACTCTTAGACAAAGACTTTATATACCATGTCTCTAACGTCAACTATAGCTAGCTTCTCTATAAGTTCCTTAGATAATATAAGTTAGAGCAGTCCCTTAAGATTATAGTCTTGAAATAGCGTTCTTCTAGTAATCTACTTAAACTCTAGGTAGAATTCAGAGAAGAGTTAGTATATTTATCTTATCTTTATAAGATGACAGATAACAGAGTATTCTAGGTTAGTATTATTAAAGTTAAGCTTTAGTTCTTTAATTAGATTTACCTAATCTAGATAGATCCTCTTATTAATATTATTTAAAGTAATGTTTAAGGCATAATTTATAAGTTAAGAGAATACGTAATAAATATATAATATAGGCGTGAGGTATCTATTAGTATTAACTCTGAATTTTAAAGTAAGGCTTACTTTAAATCTCTTTAAGTCTTTATAAGTATTAAGCTCTAAGTTATTAAATATAGGAACGTCTATAGTCTTTTCTAACTTTATAAGTATATACTAGAGTTATTAATTCTGTTATAAGACTATAATTATTATTAATAAGATTTAGGCTATTAGGCCTTAAGTTAGATCTTAGGCTAGGTGCTTAAAGAGCTAAAGAGTATAAATTAAAGCTAGATTATATATAAGAATAAATATATAAAAGGGTTCTTATAAGTTAACTATATTATTATTAAGATGTATCTAAGCATTAGCTATAACTTTTATAGATAAAAAGGACTTAAAAGAGATCTTAGACTCTTTTAAGGAAGAAAGAATATAGAATAGAATAAAAGAAGGAGAGGCAGTAATTCTTTTACTGCCTAGACTAAGTAATAAGGAATAATAATAAAGAGAAAGTAGGTTAAGGCGGACCTAAGAATTAGAAGATAAAAATAAATAGGACACTTTATAATGTTAGGAGAGTTATAGTTAGGCCTAATATACAAGACAAAGCGTGGAGAAAAGAAAACGAAAGTGGGAATACAACACTCTATATATATGTCTGTGCCTCTTATTTCGCTGAGGCTAGGTACAGACAACTATGGGTACCTGTTGTCAGTGATGGCTAGAATAATAGTGAGGAGCTAGGTCTGAGATGAGCTCTGTGAGCTATGGTTAGTGCCACAGGGAATATAGTCCTTAGCATAAGTCGTAAGAGGATTCGTAACACAAATTACGCCCTCTTCGCAAGCGAACCGCCTGCTCTCTGATAATAAGCAACCTACCCAAATCCTGCAGCCCTCCACTCCTCTTCACTTCCCTCCCGCTCTCTCTAACGACAGAACGCAAAGAGCCAGCCTTCTTAGCACGATCAAAAAACTTGAATCTTTGCCCTTCCTCCTCTCTCTGCCATCTGACAATCTATTACTCTCTCTCCTTACCCCTTTTCTCCTAGCTGTCCGCGCGTACCTTTGTACAGCCTTACATGATCCATCCCTAGTCAAGACTAGACTAGAGAAAATTGAAGCCCTCATCTTAGGCATTAACCAGAAAGTTACCCCCGGTCCTGCGAGCTACACACAGGTAACCTGTACTAGTCTCGCAGGTGCTATCGTCCCTTATATGCCCGCCTAATTAGAACCTTTTTATATTAATAACTAAATCCTAATTAAGGTCTTCTTAGAAGATGCTTATTTACTTAAATTCTTTTCCTAAGTGTTCCTTAAGATAAATATAAAGAACCTTAATATTAAAGTTACTTGCTCTTAACTCTTCTAATAATATATATTTTCTGAGTCCTTTAATATAATATTAATAAATCTAGACTAAAAGTCCTTATCCCTCTTCTTTAAGACCTAGGAATTAATATATATAATGTAATAGCGATTTAGGAATTATAATATAACCTTAATTAAAATATATTTATAATTAAATCTTAATTAAACTAATAAGATTTACTTATTAGTTAAGATTTATATTTAACTCTTTATTATACTTATTTATAATATTAGTATTACTAGAAAAGAAAAATATAACCTTAACCTCTTAGCTAGAAATATTAAGGCTAAGAATAAGAAGCTTTATTCTAGCCTCTTAATTAAAAGAGTCTTTTAGTTTAAAAGGCTTAATTAATTTAAGGCTTTCTTCTTTTTAATTATTAAGATTATATATTCTTTATATATAAATTATGTTGGAAATAGACAGGGCAGAAGCAGTATGTTGCTATAGCGTGGCCAGAGAGATTATAGATTCTATCTAGAATAAGGGCAGATACTTATATATCTATACTAGTATTAATGTTATATAACATATTACATAACCTTGCTATAGCCTGCGCATACCCTGTGTATAGCCTGCGCATGCTCTGTACATGGCCCTCAAATAGGTCCTGAATACACTTCTTAACACTCCTTCTGCAGAGAGATCTATTCGAGTATCTAGTTCTATTAATGGCAACTAACTTAAATGCAATTCTCAAGACTTCCCTTGCACTAGTATCAAGTATGGCTCTTAGTACTCTATTGCTATAGAGATCCGTTTTATTACCTAGCCTTAAAGTGGCAGCTATATAATCCTCCTTTCTAATAGCCTTGTCAATTACTAGTATGCCCTATTAGCCTAAGGTTTATTAATTATAATGAGTATACAAATAGCATGCTAGATTAATGTAATTAATTTGGCTATATATGTATAATTAAATCCTGCTAAATCAGGATCTTATCTAATTAAAACTAGTATATAGTTTTCTGTACTATTTGTATTAGAAATGCTTTTTCTCTTATTAATTATTTGTTAATAGCTATATGCCTGTGATAATTATTATAGAGGCCTACTTATTAGTGGCTATTCGCCTACAACAGTTCTATCACAGAAGCCAAGATTATTAATTAAGTATAGCGTGTTTCAGGCCATTCAATATCTTATCGTTTGCTTTTGTTCGCGAAAGAAAAGTAGTATTATTAGCGGCAGCGTCTGCTCCTTTATGAACTACTTCCTCCTCCTTCTATCTTAGTTACAGCGGCAGACTATAGTCTGCTCCTCTGCAAGTGTCTCCTCCTAAACGGTGGCAGCTCTCTGCTCCCCTGTAAGGATCTTCCTCTCCTGCACGGTGGCAGCACTCTGCTCCCCTGTGACGGTCTTCCTCTCCTGCATAGTGGCAGCACTCTGCTCCCCTGTAACAGTCTTCCTCTCCTATACAGTGGCAGCACTCTGCTCCCCTGTAAAGGTCTTTCTCTCTTATACAGTAGCAGTACTCTGCTTCCCTGTAAAGGTCTTCTTCTCTTGTCTTCTCTTACAGTGGCAACACTCTGCTCCCCTGTAATAGACTCCCTCCTAATATCCTTATTCTCTCTCTTCAGACCTAGTAAGAGTATCTAAGGAGGCTATCTGTTAACAAAGAACACTAAACTAGAGGATAAACTAAACTATATTAGAGATAAGGTAAGCGGTAAGTAAGGAAAGTTGTATTCTTTTATATAAAATAAGATTATAAAGGATGAATTAATATCTTAAAGATCAATTATTGTATAAGGAGTTGATTTAATATGTTTATATACAAAAATAAGGATTAAGGGTAGCATGCTATTTATATGTTATTCGAATATAATTACTAAAGGATAGAAAAGTATTAATCTAGCAAAGAGGGTTCTTAATTAATAGCAGGTTCAAGCTAATTCAATTTAATTAAGTCGAAAGGCAACTTCTCAAGAGTCAAAGTCGATCGAATTTGGTCAATTAAAGCGGACAGATTAATATCTTCGCTGTAGCCTGTCTGCAGAGTATATACTTATTTGTATCTGCGCCGACTGCGTTACGCCTGCTCCTCGCGTGTAATACCTTGCTAGGCTTCCACCTTACCTGATTTGGGACCTTCGATACATCTAGCTAACGGTGCATGTATACTGTGTAGATATCCACCACAGAGAAGCTCTATATTTTGTATAGCGCTTAAGTTATCACGCCCTGAAAGTCACAGGCCCATTATATCTGGAATCTCTCTACATACTACTGCAACCGGGCTCATAACCTGTTGGAAATAGACAGGGCAGAAGTAGTATGTTGCTATGGCGTGGCCAGAGAGATTATAGATTCTATCTAGAATAGGAGCAGATACTTATATATCTGCACTAGCATTGATGTTATATAACATATTACATAACCTTGCTATAGCCTACACATACCCTGTATACAGCCTACGTATACTTTATACATGGCCCTTGAATAGGTCCTGAATATACTTCTTAATAAATTATATAATTTTTAAAGAGATTATTTTATAATATAAGATTAAGATTATAAAGCTATTTAATAAGAAAAGCTATATTATTTAATATTATAATTATTAAAGATATAATAGCTATACTAGTATCTTATATAAGAATAAAGTAAAATATAGATACTATAGACTAGGCTATAAAATATAAGACTATATTCCTTTATTTAACTTATAGGCTATTTTTAGGCGTTATGTTATATACTCTAGTTAAAACACACTACTATTATAAGAAGCTAGAAACCACTCTTTTACCCTTTTCCTTTTCTCTCCTCTTCTTCTCTTTCTCCCCTTATCTTCTTATCTATCCCTAGCTCTTAAACATCTAACTATAGCTGCTCTCTTAACTCAGGATTACTTACAAAATAAACTCTTATAAAAGAAGGCAAAAAGAGAAAGATAGCCTGTCGCTATTATTAATATTAACTTTAAGGTAATTTACTCTTTTATCTCTCTGATTAAGACCTTAATTCCTTCTAGCTAACTATAAATCTTAGGCACTATATCTCTTAGTATATTATAGACTATTAATATAATACTTATTTACAAATTATAAGTATTCTCTAAAGTAAACATAAAGGACTCTAATATTAAAGTTACTTGCTCTTAACTCTTCTAATAATATATATATTCTGAGTCCTTTAATATAATATTAATAAATCTAGACTAAAAGTCCTTATCCCTCTTCTTTAAGACCTAGGAATTAATATATATAATGTAATAGCGATTTAGGAATTATAATATAACTTTATTAGTAATATTATTTATAATCTAGCTAATAATAAGTTTTATCTAGTTAATTTAAGAGCTAAGGAATTAAGAGTATACTATTATATAAATAAAAGAATCTTAATAGATTCTTAGACAGAAATCTTTTACTTATTGAATAGGTATACAAATTAGGAACAGCTATTGACACTATCAATAGTCACTTCTTGCATACAGAGTGAGATCACAGTGCATCTGCACGTCAAGTGCAGATCCTGCTAGCGCACGGATCACGTGGTATTTCCTGTGCTGGTGGCACAGGAAATCCTGCACTATACCTGATTAGGAATAACCTGATCAGGTAATATTTGGCTGTACATGTACAGCCAAATAGTGCAGACTATAGTCTGCTGATCAGCATGCATTCTCAACACTCCCCCTTAAGCCAAATCAGCTTGTGACTTGTCCTAAGACCTTGTTAATCTGAGTAGAGACACATGGTTATCAAATAGTGGTCTAGTAAGGGGTTTGGTCAGTCCGTCAGCTATTATCTTGTTTATTGGGATGTAATTAATCTTGATCTTATTATGTCGTACAAGGTCCCTGATATAATAATATATAATGTCAATATACTTTGATTAATTATGTATATACGGATTCTTAATAAGCGCTAAAGCAGATTAGTTATCTCCTAAGAGGTTTGTAGTTTATTAGCTTTCTCCTAAGTATTGTGAGAACCCTATATCCTAGAGTAATTAAGCGAGCCAGATTGCTTGTTTTAAACAAGTTGATATGCTAATATACTCAGCCTTTATTGTTAATGTAGCTATAGATTATTGCTTTTGGCTTAGCTATAATACTGCTTCTCTTGCAAGGATAAAGACGCTGCTAATTATAGACTTTTAATCTACCTTGTTGCTAGTATAGTCTGCATTAGAATATCCTACTAAAGACAGGGTTTCTAATCTATATTAGATTCTTATATCCTTTGTTAAGCGCAAGTATCTTAAAAGATGTTTTACTGCAGATTTATAACGCTTTATTAAATCTAATATAAACTAGGCGAGTTTTGTTATTATAAATATAATATCTGGTCTTATATTTAATATTATATATAACTTCTAATATTAGTGTATATTTATTTATTTGTCCTTATTTAATAATAGGGTCAGAGCATTATATCTATTAATTAGTATCTTAACTAATCTATGTTTATCCTCTTTTATTTAAAGTTCTAACATTATTTTCTTAATATAAGTTAATTAGTCTAGATATAAAGTCCTCTGCTAGTAATTACAAGTTACTCTTATACTAAAGATTCTTTTAATCTCTCCTAGATCCTTAATCTTGAAGATATAAGTAAAGTCCTTCTTAAATTCAATTATATCAAAGAGTTATTAAGAAATAATCGCTAAGTCGTCTACCTAAGTACTAATAATTATTCCTTTATTATTTACAAAGATACACAGGTTAGAAGAAGATAGTTTAAAGCCAAGTTTTAACAGGCTAGCTGCTATATAGTTATACTAATCCCTGGCAGCTTATTTCAGACTATATAAGCTTTTTAACATGTGTAAAGCCATCCTATTTAGTATGTCGACTCTATTAGAGAGTGATATATATATTATCTCTGTGTTAGTAGATTCTGTAAATACATTATTAACATTTATCTAGTAGCATTCCAAGTTCTCTACTGTTATAATTACTAGCAACACTCTTAAGAAGTCTATATATATTGTTAGAGCAAAGATTTCTTTATAATTAATACTGTATTTTTGTAAGAAACCCTGAGCTATAAGTCTGGCTTTAAATCAGTTTACTTCCCTGTTCTCTGTGTACTTAACATTAAATACCTATTTGCTTATAATAATATTAGATCCTGTAAGAGGAACAACTTGCTTCTAAGTCTTATTTGCTTGTAATGCTGTAAGTTCTCGCTTAATTATATTAGTTTAGTCTACGCCAAAAATAAGATCTGAGATTAATCAGAATCAGGATCTTCTATTAATGTACTGCATATGCTCTTGTAATCTTTTGATCCTGCAGTTTATAATACTTATTATTATTATCATCTCGACTTCGCTTGCCTATTACTTAT
Organism: Endocarpon pusillum Z07020; assembly: GCF_000464535.1. Classification (NCBI taxonomy): domain Eukaryota; kingdom Fungi; phylum Ascomycota; class Eurotiomycetes; order Verrucariales; family Verrucariaceae; genus Endocarpon; species Endocarpon pusillum. Next base: position 94,241 of record NW_006916224.1, read on the forward strand.
AATCCTGCCTTAGTAAGTCTATTTGTTTACTATTAAAGACCTAGTTTTATAATATTCTTTTCTGTTTCTATTATAATAATCTCCTTATCTTTCTAGTTACCTAGCATTAAAGAAACTTTAATTAATATCTTAATAAGTATCTTTATTAATAAATTGATTTCCTTTATTATTAGTATAAGAGATTTCTAATTAGTTAAGTTAACTGTATAGTATCCTTTTTTGTTTTTACTATAATAATCTCCTTATCTTTCTAGTTATCTAGCATTAAAGGAACTTTAATTAATATTTTGACAGGTGCCTTTACTAATAAGTTGATTTCCTTTATTATTAGCACAGAAAATGCCTAATTAATTAAGTTAACTATATATAATATAGCTAAATTTGGTTTAATATGTTACTTTTTTTTTTTATTCTTTTAAGGTCGTCCTTATAATACATAATTTAATAAGGAATTAGGGGTCTTGTCCTTATAGTATATAATCTAGTAAGGAATTAGGGGTCCCTCTTATGCGAAGATTAATAATTCTACTCTTCTAGAATTTATTAAATATTATAACTAAAGAACGAGTTATATATCTAAGATCTAGCGCGTAAATACAAAACTGCTTTGTTATATTCTTTTTATATCTTATAAATACTCTTATATAGCTATAGTCTATTAGCTTATCTTGTCTCCCTGATACTAGTAGTGATTTTGAATTTATATATAAATAATACTTATATCCCTAAATCCGGATATAATTAATCAAAGATTTTGTCCTAGTTTAAGCTTTCTTAGAAGTGATCCTTTGTCTATTTACCTTAGGGCCAACTACAGTTTAGTTATAAATATATATATTAGTCTTTGCTGCCTTATTCTATAGTTTAAAAGGCAACTCAGATTCCTTTAATATTACTCGGATATTATTTTCTGTTATCTAAATTATATGTTTAGTTATACTATTCTGGCTTAAGGTATATAAGACGGTATATTACGCACTAATTCCTATCTGTTAGCTCTACTTATTAAGAGTCTATTTAAGTTCTCTAGTATTGTTACTTCAGATCGCCTTTAGTTTCGTCCTTATAATAAGTTCTTTACTTTAGTGCTACCTCTTAAGATGGTCCTTTGCTCCCTTTTGATTCTTGATTAGGATTACTTATAACTTCCTAGAATGATTATTAATAACCTCTAGGAAGTATTAGGCACTGCTAAGTATAATTAAAAAGGGGCTACAGATATTAATTAATATAAGATCAAGAAGATTAGCCTTACATTAGGAAACTTAAGCATTTATTTAGTTTCTTATCTTAGTTAGATTATATACTTTACAGATGTCTATCTTACTTAGCTTATAAATAGCTTTCTGTAATATAATAACCTTATGCAGGTTACAAAGCTTCTTCTCTCTTATATAAGTAAATCTTCTATGCTATAGTTTGTATTAGTCTTTTATAGTATCTTCTTTAAAGATTATTTATTAGTTATAATTACTAGCATCCTTATTCTCTTGTTAACTATAGTTAATAAGTAATTATACAGGTATTTAGCATGCTTATTACTAACTATAATTATTAAAGGGCGTAGGAGGGGCACTATAGACTATAGTCTATGTAGCTTAAGCAAGATATATAGTCTTTATAGCTTTAGGACTTATTTAATTAATAATATAAAGGCCTTTATATCTAACTACTTTAAGAATTATATTACTATCTTAGTCTTACATATATAGTGTCTTTTTGTCAAAACTGCCAGAAAGCCTAAATTTATATAATAAAGAACTAAAGAAAAGACTAGCACCTAGATTAGGTACATATAATATATTTAACAGAGTTATTACTCCCCCTTTTATATATATCTAGGCACATTCTACCCCTCTAACGCGTAACCTTAAGTCTACTGAATTCACTGCCATCCCTTTAATTCTTTTCAAGGGTCCTTTAAAGAGAGAAAGCTAGTTAGTTATATAGTTAGATGTACCGGTATTAGCAATCCACTTAGAGGTCTTACAGGTTGGCTTTTCTAGTGCTACAAGATAGACTTCTACTCCGCCTTTAGAGTCAGAAGAGAAGTCTTCTGCGCTTGTGCTCTCTTCCTTAACTACTCTCGCCTTTAGCTTGTTCCCCTTGCGTTAGTTTGCTTAAGCTCTGTCGACGATCTCCCTGATCTCTTCTATATGCTTCTTAATATAAGGGCAGTTCCGCTATTTATAATTTCCTTAACAGGCAAAACATTTTAGTTGTTATAGTAGGCGTTCTTAAGGTGAGATTATACCTTCTTAAGAGTATAAGTGGCGTTCATATATTGTAGATCTTTAGGATGATTATTAGCTAGAGGATGACTAGAACCTTATTAATAAATAATAATATTGCTTAAAGACAACAGAAGTATTATTTAGTAATGATTTTTTCTTAAGAAGTTATTATATAAAAGATTCAACATTAAGGAGATACTCTTCCCATATTATATTTCGGAGGAAGGGAAACAAGAAGCTGTTAGAATATCTAGTATTATGTAATAAATGTTTTGAGTAAGTTATTAGTCGCTTTAATACGTCTTCTTAAGCGCTAAATCTCTATCCACGCATCTTTTATGCTCTCCTTAGGCTTCTTACGATAGTTGACGTACTACTATAGGTAGTGTCTGTTCGTTAACAGTCTTGTCTTTATATATTTCTTCCTTAATATGTCTTACGCTTTCTTTGCTAATACGCATCCTTTTATAAGCTTTTGATCTCTGTCTCTAATACAGATATAAATAATA
>NW_006916225.1:0-17695 GCF_000464535.1 Endocarpon pusillum Z07020
AGCTAACACCCTTCTTAATATTATATAAAAGATAAATATAGACTTTATACTGTTATAAGGCATAATCACAAGAGATTATTAAAGAGGTAACGTTTTTCTGCAAAAAGGGCGACTTCTGGACCAGAATTTGACATCTCACACCACTTCGCGAAATTTACCCCAAACACGGGCTGGTGAGTACTTGGAACCAGGGGGCCGAGTCCTGGGGCGACCAGCAATCCGTTGGCGCTTTCTACCGTCGATCGGCCGCCTGGATCCTCCCCGCTTAACCGCGAGATGAGGCCCGGATTGTCCGTCAGGACCGATTACGGTCGATTCTTGCGGGTAAGAACAAGCCGCCCTCTAAATCGGTCTTAATTAAGATACTCTAAAAAAAAGTATAAAAGAAACTTAATATTAAAAAGTTTTATAAGAGCTTAAATCTTTATACAAAGAGCCTAGATAAATACTCTTTAATATTACAAAAAACAATTAATTAATTTATAAGCAAACTAATAAAAGCTATCTTAGAGACTATAAAGAAATTAACCTTTTAGATAAGACTAAGCTAATAAAGTAAAAGCTATTAGACAAAAGACTGCTAGATAGCAGTAAAGGTAATAAGGGCTATAAGAAGACAGTTTACTTACTATCTATGTCTTGAAATATAATAAAAATTTGTATAAACTTGAAGTTAAAAAGACAAGATATTAGGTAAAGCAAAAAGGGACGAATTCTGAAACATGATATAAGAAGCTAGCTTTAAGCCAAATAGTATCTAAAAGATTATATAATAGGCAAAACAACAATCCTAGAATCAAACCACATAAGTCTTATTCTTAATCCTTAAGCAAGGCTTATATAAAGTAAAGGATACAGAGTCTAAAGCAAAACTGTTACAGAATACAAGCTTTCTCCCTCCTTTAAAGGTTAATCTAAGCGATCTAGAAAACTTTTATTACTCTTTAGAAATCCCTTAATAAGAAGAGATTATAAAGGAAGAGATTCTTAGAACAACAAACTATATAATAAAGGATAACACTTTAAGACTAGATAAGCTTCTAAACTAAGTAATCTAATTAATTATATAAGAAAAGATAACCCTAGTTAAGTGTCTCTTTCAAATATACTTAGACTAAGGAGTTTAACTAAATTACTACAAAATAATATATATAGTAATGCTTAAGAAACTAGAAAAAAGCGATTACATAAACTTAGGAGCATATAGACTAATAGCTCTTCTTAATATTATAAGAAAGATCCTAAAAGTAGTTATTTTAAACTGAATTAAATATATAGTTAAAGTATATAATCTGCTCTCTAATACTTAATATAATGTATATATAAGCTAAGTTACAGAAATAGCACTTTAATAGATTATAAAGAAAATATATATAATCTAGGGAAGAGAAAGAAAAAGGATAGTTAGTCTTTTATTACTAAACGTCTTTAAAGCATTTAATAGAGTCTTATATACTTAGCTTACTTATAATCTAAGAAAAAGAAGAATCCTAGAATTACTTATATAATAAATAGCAGATTTCCTCTTAAACTGTTATACAGAAGTAAAAGTTAATAACTTTATATTATTAGAGGCATTAATAATAGTAAGAATCCCTTAGGGATTACTAAGCTTTAGAAGATCTAAGGAAAGTACTTTTGTATAATTATAAGAGTATATAAGGTTATCTTAACAAAGGCTCTAAAGATAAAGACCTTTACCCTACTACTAGATCTCTATATACTAAGAGACTAGTAATTAGAGCGATTACTAGAATCTATATAATAAAAGCGGCAATTAGTATTAAGAAAATATGCAAACGAATTTGTAGGCAAATAATAAGCAAAAGAAGGAGAACAATAATCTCTCAAAACTCCTTAGCAGATTATATAAACACCTAGGCAGATTAGTTTATATCTGAACCCTAAGAGGCCTAATAGACAAAGAAGACCTTGCCTCTATAAGAAAAGAATCAGGAACAACACTATAATAAAAGGCTCTTAAAGTTGTATAAAGGACTCACTTTATATTATAATAAGAGATAGAAAGACTATTAGAAATCTAGCAAAAAGAGTGCCTATTTAAGAAATTAGTAGTCGCACTTAATAAAACACATAATAAAGGCGTATATAAGTTTTAAGAAACATAAAAGCGCTCTACTAATACAACTTTACATAAGCAAAATAAGCTTTAATGCCTTCTTATACAAAATAAAAGTTCCTAATATCTTAAGTCTAAACTATAACTGCTTAAGAGAAGAAAGCATAATAATAGAATATGTTTTACTAAACTGCCTTAAGTAGTCTACAAAGAAGGAAGAGCTTATACACCCCCTTTATATAACTGATATTAAGGAAATCCTGACCTCTAAGAAGGGGTCAAAGATAGCTATTAAGATGATCTAGTGTATAAAGATCCTGAACTAGTTCAGAAGGGCCGTTAACTAAGACATAAAATAACGTCTACAAGGGTCAAGCGGAAATTAGGAAGAGGAAGAGGACAGAATAGAGGAAGAGGACAGAACAGAGGAGGAAGAAAGGGGAAGAAAAGAAATGAAGAAAAGAGGACTATACAAGTAGCAAGAAAAGATTAATAAGCAGACCTACATAGGCTTTTTAGTCTAGAGTAGGTTAATAGAATTTATTATTACTATTACTATTACTAAAGTTATATTAGTAAGGCGCTTTTATGTTTCTTGATTCTTATATATGCCTTTATTATATATTTTATTAGGTGTAACTATAGGTTCCTTAAGTAAGCACCCTTTTTGCTAGATTTCTAATAATCTTTTTATCTCTTATTATAATATAAAGTAAGTCCTTTATATAACCTTAAAAGTCTTTTATTATAGTGTTATTCCTAATTCTTTTCTTATAAAGGCACGTTCTTCTTTATCTATTAAGCCTTTTAAGATTTAAATATAAACTTGTTTACTTATATATTTATATAATCTGCTAAAGAGCTTTAAGGGATTATTATTCTTCCTTTCTTGCTTATTATTTATTTATAGATTTGTTTATATATTTCCTTAATATTAGTTACCGCTTTTATTATATAGATTCTAGTAATTACTTTAATTACTAGTCTTTTAATATAACGATTTAGTAATAAAATAAAAGTCTTTATCTTTAAAGCTTTTATTAAAGTAGCCTTATATACTTTAGCAATTATATAAAGATACTTTTCTTAAATCTTTTAGAGTTTCGCTCTAATTCCTTTTTAATAGCCCTTAATCTTATAAGGGATGTGTTATATACTAGTTATATATGTAATTACTAAGCAAATAATAATTTTATAGACTTACTTATTTATCTTTAAGAAGCTTCCTTATATTAAGCCTATAATTATATATAAAGCATTAATTATATAGACTAATTTTGCGTTAACTATTTATATATGTGCTTATTATCTTAGTATTAAGTTTAGTCTTACTTTTAAAATATAGATATTACTTTTAGAGTTTATACTCTAGTCTTCTAGTTTAATTTCTGCTATTATATTAAAATTCTTTTTTATATAGCTAAAGTATATAAATTTATATTTATTAAGGCAGAATTTAGATCTATATTTTTTTACTTATAATTAGTACTTCTTATAAATTTCTATTAGTTTTAAATAGTTTTATTTTATACTTTTACTATATATAAGAATATTAATATTATTTATAAAGCCTATAATACTTATATAAAGACAAATATTCTTATAGCTTTCTAAGAGGTCTATATTATAAAAGAGATATAGAATCAGAGAGATTAGTAATCCTTAAGAGATTCTTACTATTACTAATACTTCTAGTAATATAAAATTATTAACTTTTACTTTTATATATTAATTTAAGAGGAAATCTGTCACCTATTATATAAGTGATTTTAGGATTCTTCTCTTTCTTAAGTTATAAGTAAGCTAAGTATATAAGACTTTATTAAATGCTTTAGAGACATCTAATAATAGGAGGCTAGCTATCCTTTTTCTTCCTCTTCCTTAAATTATATAAATTTTCTTTGTAATCTATTAAAGTATTTTTTCTATAGATTAATTTATATATATACTATATTAAGTATTAGGGAGCAGATTATATACTTTAGCTATATATTTAATTTAGTTTAAGATAATTGCCTCTAAGATCTTTCCTATAATATTAAGAAAAGCTATTAGTCTATATGCCCCTAAGTTTATATAATTACTTTTTTCTAGTTTTTTAAGTATTACTATAAATATTATTTTGTAGTAGTCTGATTAAACTCCTTAATTTAAGCATGCTTAAAAAAAGCACTTAACTAGAGTTATCTTTTCTTATATAACTAGTTAGATTACTTAGTTTAAGAGCTTATCTAGTCTTAGGGCGTTATCCTTTATTATATAATTTGTTGCTTTAAGGATCTCTTCTTTTGTAATCTTTTCTTGTTAAAGGATTTCTAGAGAATAGTAAAAGTTTTCTAGATTACTTAGGTCAACATCTAGAAAAGGGGAAAAGCTTATATCTTGTAGTAGTTTTGCTTTAGACTCTGCATTTCTTGCTTTGTATAAGCTTTACTTAAGGGTTAGGAATAAGACTTATATAGTTTAGTTCTAGGATTATTGTTTTGCTTATTATATAATCTTTTAGATATTATTTAGCTTAAAGCTAGCTTCTTATATCATGTTTTGGAATTCATCTCTTTTTACTTTATCTAGTATCTTGCCTTTTTAACTTCAGGTTTATATAAACTCTTATTATATTTTAAGATATAAATTCAGAGTAAATTATCTTTATATAATTCTAGTTATTTTTATTATTGTTTAATAATCTTTTATTTAGTAACTCTTATTTTATTAACTTAGTCTTAACTAAGGAGTTAAGTTATTTATAATTTCTACCCTTAGTAAGCTTGTACTAAGCAGCTATCAGTTATTCAGACAGCTGGGATATAGATTTCTACCTTCTCGCGATATCCGGTATAAGTAGTCGCTGTAGCGATAAAACCAAACGAAATCTAGATAGCGGTGTGGGTAAACGCGTGCGCTACGTACATGAGTCGCCCGCGTGTATTAAATCAGGGGAATTAGCTTACAAAAACCATCCGACTCTTAAGTATCTGACTCGTACTCAGACTTAAAACTAACTCTATTATTAGTAGATATAATATCATTTTATTTAAGAGACAGAATACCCTTGTGCTTGTCTCCTCCTAAGATTATGCGTTATACATGCAGATATAGTAACTCGCTAGTAAGAAGAAGAAAATTCTTTAATACAGATAAATAAATAAGCGTTTATTAACTCTTATTAAAGCCTATAGTCTTTAGTATAAATAAACTTATTAAGGCTTAAGAGCCTTATTAAGGCTAGGCCACAGACTACTCTTAAGAATTATAAGCGAATTATCTTATACAAACAACTATATAGAAATACAGGCAGTTAAGGATACTAGTTTACTTAAAATAAGTTTATATAAACTTATTAAAGCATAATTATAGGCATATTATATAGGGGCATCTATTAAGATAACAGAGATACAAGCTTGGTTAGTAAGTAAAGAGTTAGTATATAGCTGGCATATATATATTAAGTAAGTCACTTACAAGATATAGTTAGTCTATATAAAAGAGACTTTTATAAATAATATAAAGCAAAGAGCCTTCTAGGCTTAACGTAAGGCGTAGTATATAATAGTAGCCACTAAGGAGACTATCTGTAGAGCCTGAGAGGACAGTATATATGTATTAATATATAAAGAGTCTAGACTAGTTATCTCACTTGTACTAAGAGCCTATAAGGAGTATACATTTTATATATAAGTTAAAGCGATATTATTCTAGCTAAATGCTAATACTATATACTTAAGGATTAAACTATAATTAGAGCGTAAGCAAGGGCTTTGTCCACCTAAACCCTAAAGCATCTCGCCTTAAATAGTAAATATAGAAAAGTATAGTAGAGACCTAGTAAAGGGATGTAAACTCTACATTATACTATTTTATAAAGAAAAGCTACCTTAGTTAACATAGAATAGTATAATAAAATTATAGGCTATCTAAAAAGACGGTAGCAAAATGTGTGCAGCTTACACACGTTAAGCATACTCTTTAAGAGGACAGACAAATAGAGAAGAAGAAGAACACTAGAAAAGAAAAAGCTACGCTAATTAGTAACAAATAAAGAAAGACTTAATAGATATTACTAAGGGTCTTAAAAAAGAAGAGGAAAACAATAGCAGAGTGGCAATAAGCAAAAGAAAGCTAGTAGAGCAGCTTAATATAATTATTAAATATATATTACAGGGAACATATATAGGAAACGCAAGAAAAGGGGTTAAGGCAAGGCTTAACTATATTAAAGCGTTATTAAAGACCTTTTTTAAGGCCACACCTAACCCTTAATCCTAAGGCGCGATTTAAGTAAGCATTACTATAACAGGGATACAGCTAATAAGCAGTTTATCTGCGACCCCCTTTATTAATTATATAGTCAGGGTCTAAGTACTTTAAACAAAAGAGTTACTAAATAAGGAAATACTTAAAGAAGTTAAGAAAATAATATTAAAAGCAATAGTAATTCAGGTACTATATAGTAATAATATTAATATATCCTTACTAATAGAAACTATAAAAGATAAGGCACAGGCTCTCCTCTTTATTAAGGACTTTAAGATCTTTAGGAAGGACTATTAAGTCAAGATATTAAGAGTACCTCTATTAGTATTAGTAGTAACAGGAAAGGAGGCTAATAATATGCTTTTAGCGTAAGCTATCTATAAAGCCTCTGAATCCATCGCCCTAAGGCTCTAGATCACAAGAATTAGATGGCTCCACTCTTACAGAACGCTTACACAACGCATGTGAGACACACACAAAGAGCGCGTCAAGACAAGAGGATCCCTAATAGTGGGATTCCTGATAGAAGAGATGCAACGCACAGCACTTTACAAAGGGCTAATCGTGGACGCCCAGCTATTTGAAACGCGGCTGTTTGAAAAGTCTCTTCAGATCACACAATGCTTCAAGTGCCAGCAGTGGGGTTACACCTAATACGCATGCGGGAAGCAGGCGCGCTGCGCGTAATATGCGGGTTAACATGCCACGTCAGAGTGTATGACTAAGAGAGTCTTATGTGCCAACTGCGATAAGTAGCACAGGGCATAACAGAGCCGGGCATGCCCGTCTTACCAATCGTACTACAAAGGTATCCAGCGCAGACGAATCACACTGTACACGCAGATATATAGCATGTGTACAGCTATAATACGTGGCACAAGCGCAGAAATGAAACAGCTAGCCCTAAGCTAATAAGCACAGGGCGATAAGTAGACGCTAATCTCGCGCAAAAAGACAAGAGCCTAGTCCTTCAACATAGATAATAACTAATGCTGTGCTAGACAACCCACTTATATTAAGCAGGCAGCAAGAAGCTCTTCCTAGTAGAGGCTCACTATTAATTAGAATAATACATTTGTATTATAAGTAAGAAGCATAATAATCATAAGTATAAGTAATACTAATCTAAGCCTAGATAAGCTATAGGCTCTTAGTCATCTAATACAACTATAGTAATAATAACTTATAAAAGAGCTACACCCTCTTTAATAACTTTATATAATCTTAAGTTCTAGTAATTCAAGAGCTAATTTTTAATAGATATACTTAGTCTATCTACTGCCCTAAGCCTTATAAACTAGCCTATAAAGCCTGCCCTAAAACCAGAGTATACTTTATAATAAGGCAAGACGTAAGTATAACAAACTAGAAACAAAAGTAGTATAACCTAAATATAGTAAGTCTAGCCCTAATTACCTAAAATAGTAAGCTAATAATTCTAAATGTATATAATCTAAGAGTAGGCGGACTATATATATATAAATAAAGATATATAGCTCACGCCCTTAGTAAGGCTAAGAGAAAGGTCCTATTACTAGGAGACTTTAATACTTATTACCTTGCTTAAGGAGGCACTAATACTATATATAAATAGAGTATAAATTATTTATTTAATAAAGTTAACTACTATAATCTTAGACTACTAACCTTAAGAGAGAAAGTAATCTAGAGGAAGGGCACTTATAGCTTAGTAATTGACCTTATATTTATATTATAAGTGCTAAATAATTAAGTAACCTTTTGTAGCCTAAAAGAGCGCTAGGCCTTGCTATAAGACTACATCCTTATTAGGATAGATCTAGATATTTAAGCACTATAAGGATTATTAGCAAAACGTATATAATTTGTACTTATAAAGCTAGATAAGGAAGGCCTTATAAAAGTATTATACTAAACTTAATAGGATTATATAAAGAGCAACCTACCCACTTGGCTTGCACCTTCAAGGCCTTGCCCACTTGCTTGACGTCGACTATGTCCTCAATCTCCCACGCCTCCTCTCCTTTTGTTTCCACTGGCAGAGGCTGTGAATATTCCTAGCCTGGCAGGGGGTCAGTAGGGTCTTTAGTAAGCAGCAATGCGTGAAACACGTTGTGAATCCGCATTAACAAGGGCAGCTCTAGACAAAAGTATTAAAAACGAACTAGAGACGCCTAATTAATAACCTAACTAACGCTAAGAAATAATAAAGAAATAATAGGCTTTAAAGGCTCCCTTAATAGAGCAGGCAAGTAGTAAGAAAGTCACACACTAACCCTTATATCTTTGCCTTACAGCGGAATAAGAAAGGTAAGCTAACTATATTAGATAACAAAAGGGCCTAAATCCTAGCAGAGAAATTCTTCCCAGCACCCCTAGTAAGTCTTGCGAACCCCTTATAGCCTATATGTATAACTTAGGCGAATCAGGCATTAGCACTTAATAGCTTTGTCTTAGCAGAGGAAGTACTAGTGGTAATTAATAGGCTCTTAAACAAGAAGGCTGCAAGGCTGAATAATATCCTAAACAAGGTCCTTAAGGAAATCGCCCTAGAAATCGCAGCTAGACTAGCGTATAACATTCGCATAGCCTTTGTACGTGATACGCTTCTAATATAGTATAAGGAATCAACTATAATAGTCTTACGCAAAGAGGGCAAGAAGAACTACTTACTGCCTAGCAGCTATAGGCTAATTGCCCTAAAGAACACACTAGCAAAGGTTATTAAGAAGGTCCTTGCGACTTGCCTAAGTAACGTGGCAGAACAATACTCTTTGCTCCCTTAGACCTAGATAGGGGCAAGAAGGGATAGATTTATAGCTTCTGTAATAGGTCTACTAATCTTATACGTTTAGACTACGTGGCAAGTATAATTAAGGAGTATAATCTTAATGCTAAGCCTAGACCTTTTAGAAGCCTTTAATAATGTCCCTTATAATAAGCTGCTAGATATCCTTAAGTAAAAGGGCCTCTTAGATTAGCTTATCTAAGCAGTTGCATACTTTCTATATATAAGGCATATACATATTATATATACAGAGTATAAAAGCGACTAGATTAAGACTAATACAGGCATCTTGCAAGGCTCTCTTCTCTTATTAATCTTATTCTTATTCTTTATATCTAGCCTACTAAAACAGTTCCAGGACCTAGAAAAAGAAATACTAGAATTCGGCTTTATAAATAATACCTACCTAGTAGTATAGAGTAAAAGCGCATATAGTATTACACCAAAAGTATTAGGACACCCCGCATTTTTACCCTACTAACATTTTCTATTCTTTCTATACAAATTACTACTGTACGCCTGATATTTATTAAAATCCTATAAGAATCAATTAAATAGTACACTAAAATCTGCTCTTTTGAATAGTACTAATTTCCTAAATAGGTAGCTAGATATTAGAAGCAGGTATATTATTCTTTAGCCCTAATTACTGTATTTATATAGGTATTTATGCTCTTGATTAGGGCATTAATAGCTTCTTGCCTAATAGCGTCCTAACCCTTATGAATAATAGTAAATAGATGTTAATAATTAGCCTTAGATTTGCCTATTTAGATTAAGTCTAGGTAGTAATCGTTAATTTATTGCTTAAGTTGCGCCTAAAGGTATTTAATTGAGTTTAGATCCGGACTATAAAAGGGCTAATCAAGCAAAGATATACCCTCCTCCTTAAACCAGGTCATAACCTTTTTTGCAGTATGAATTCAGGCGTTATCTTGCATGAAAATCCGGCCAGGTTCGTATGTTCAAGGGATTTGCTTACAGAGAATAGTGAGATATAAGTTAGCAGTATATCCTGACTTCTCTAAATCAGGATTACGTTCTAAAAGAATAATATCTAAACGCTTATTTCTATAAATAGCACTCTATATCATGACGCTAATATCCTTGCCTTTCTTAAATAGTTGAATTATATTCTTATCCCACTTTTGTTATAATATACAAAAGTTCTAAATTCGCTAGGCTCTAGAGCCTTTTTTAAGAGAATATTTAACACTGAATATTATCCTGTATTAGTTATCTCACGTTTAATCTTTTTGTTCTAAACACTAAGCAAGGTGTTTAACAACCACTTCAGGAGTTAGAAGAAGTCTTTTTTTAGTAAGCTAATTAGTAATGCCCTTATCTTTGAGTATTCAGTAAAGGATATTATAATAAATAGTCACTCTAGCTTCAAGTTGAAGAGCTGCATAGGTAATTCTCAGATTGGCTTGAATAATGTGTAGAATGTTTCGTTTTTAAACGCAATTTAATGCAGAGGGTCTGCTAGAATGTAGCAAGCTTTTGCCTTTGTTGCAAAGTAGATTTTATACAAGGGTGTTAAAAACAGTAGATCTAGTGTAATCTACTTTTTTGCTAATTTTCCTAATTGATAGGCCTACCTTATAGTAGGCTATAATTTGACCACGCTAATATAGAGATAGCTCCTGGCTATAGCTCCTGTTGATTTCTAGAGGCGCTAAAGCCTTGCGTTAATTTATAGTGATTAATTAAAAAAGGTGATAAAAAACGTGTATAAAAAAAAAGCGTGTTTTGTCCTAATACTTTTGGTAAGGTACTATAATAAAATTATTAAAGGCTAACTATAACTTATTTATAATGTTAATATTAAATAGAAGTATATAATACTAAGTTTGCCCTTAATAAGTATTAGCTAATATACTTTATATAAAGTAGGCGCTATATATAAAAGGACCTTGCATTAATCATCTAAATAAGTGGCTATTAAGTAGCAGTTAAGAACAAGGCAATCAGGGTACTAAGGGTATGACTAGACCTTAGGCTTACCTAGAATAAATATATAATATATATAACTTACAGAAGTATTATAGTCTTTAAGGCTCTAGTAAGACTAGTTACCTTTACTTAAGGATTATTAATATGTAACTTACAGCTATTATATATAGTAGTAGTTAGGCTTACTCTGTTATATAGTGTATAAGAGTAAGGTTTAAATATATAAGGCGTAAAGGAAACATTAGTAAAAGTCGTAATTAAACTACTTAAAAAGGTCTAAAATAGTTGTCTTTGCTATATTATAAGAGGATATAATAATGCTTAAAGTAGCGCTAGAAATTTGCTATATTATAAGAGGATATAAGTAAATGCTTAAAGTAGCGCTAGAAAAGGAAACTTAAATCTTGCTAATTAACATTTATATTAGTAATAGTAGTAATAAATTCTATTAATCTAATATCTAGACTAAAAAGCCTATATAAGTCTGCTCGTCAACCTTTTCTTGCTACTTATATAGTCTTCCCTTCTTTATTTCTCTCCTTCCCCCTCCTTCCTCTTCTGTTCTGTCCTCTTCCTTTATTCTGTCCTCTTTCTCTTCCTGATTTCTGCTTAACCTTTGTAGACGTTGTTTTACGTCTTAGTCAGCAGCCCTTCTAAACTGGTCTAGGATCTTTATATGCTAGATTATCCTGATAGCTGCTTTTGACCTCTTCTTAGAGGTTAGGATTTCCTTAATATCAGTTATACAGAAGAGGTGTATAAGCTCTTCCCTCTTTGTAGACTACTTAAGGCAGTTTAGTAAAACGTGTTTTACTATTATACTTTCTTCTTTTGAGTAGTTGCAGTTTAGACTTAAGATGTCAGGAACTTTCATTTTGTATAGGAAGGCGTTAAAGCCTATTTTGCCTATACGAAGTTGTGTTAGTAGAGCGCTTTCATGTTTCTTAAGACTTATATACGCCTTTATTATATGTTCTGTTAGGTGTGACTACTAATTTCTTAAATAGGCACTCTTTTTACTAGATTTCTAGTGGTCTTTTCATCTCTTGTTATAGTACAAAGTAAGTCCTTTATATAACTTTAAGAGCCTTTTATTATAGCGTTATTCTTGATTCTTTTCCTATAGAGGCAAGGTCTTCTTTGTCTGTTAAGCTTTCTAGGGTTCAGATATAAATTAGTCTGCCTAAGTGTTTATATAATCTGCTAAGGAGTTTTAAGAGATTATTATTCTTCCTCTTTTGCTTGTTATTTACTTACAGATTCGTTTATACATTTCCTTAATACTAATTACTACTTTTATTATACAGATTCTAGTGATCACCTTAATTACTAGTCTCTTAGTGTAAAGATCTAGTAATAGAGTAAAGGTTTCTATCTTTAGAGTCTTTATTAAGGTAGCCTTATACACTTCTATAATTATGCGAAGGCACTTTCCTTAGATCTTCTAGAGCTTTACTCTAATTCCTTTTTAATAGCCTTTAACTCCTTAAGGAGTATATTATATACTAATTATATATATAATTGCTAGGCAGATAATAGTTATATATACTTATTTACTTGTCTTTAAGGAGCTTCCTTATGTTAAACTTATAATTATATAAAAGGCACTAATTATATAAACTAATTTTGCTTTAATTATTTATATATATGCTTGTTATCTTAGCGCTAAGTCTAGTCTTACTCTTAAAATATAAATGTCACTTTTAAAGCCTATACTCTAATCTCCTAGATTAATTTCTACTAATATATTAAATTTCTTCTTTATATAACTAAAATGTATAAGTTTATATTTATTAAGACAGAATTTAGAGCTATATTTCTTTACTTATAATTAATATTTCTTATAGATCTCTATTAGCTTTAGATAGTTTTGCTCTATACTTTTATTATATATAAGAATATTAATATTATTCACAAAACCTATAACACTTATATAAAGTCAGATATTCTTATAGCTTTCTAAGAGGTCTGCATTATAAAAGAGGTACAGAATTAATAATATTAGTGATCTCTAAGGGATTCCTACTATTACTAGTGCCTCTAATAGTATAAAGTCATTAACTTTCACTTCTGTATAATAGTTTAAGAGGAAATCTACTACTTATTATATAAGTGATTCTGGGATTCTTCTCTTTCTCAGATTATAAATAAGCTAAGCGTGTAAGACTCTATTAAATGCTTTAGAGACGTCTAGTAATAGAAGACTAGCTATCCTTTTTCTTCCTCTTCCCTAGATTATATATATTTTCTCTGTGATCTGTTGGAGTGCTGTTTCTATAGCTCGGCCCGTACGTGCGCCATATTGAGTGTCAGGGAGCAGATTATATGCTTTAGCTATATATTTGATTCGGTTTAAGATAACTACTTCTAGGATCTTTCCTATAGTATTAAGAAGAGCTATTAGTCTATATACTCCTAAGTTTATGTAATCGCTTTTTCCTAGTTTCTTAAGCATTACTATATATGCTGTTTTATAGTAGTCTAATTGAACTTCTTAGTTTAAGCATGCTTAAAAGAGACGCTTAACTAGAGTTATCTTTTCTTATATAACTAATTAGATTACTTAGTTCAGGAGCTTGTCTAATCCTGAAGTGTTGTCCTTTGTTATATAGTTTGTTGCTCTAAGGATCTCTTCCTTTGTGATCTCTTCTTATTAAGGGATTTCTGAAGGGTAGTAAAAGTTTTCTAGATTGTTTAGGTCGACCTCTAGAAGAAAGGGAAAGCTTATATCCTATAGTAATTTTGCTTTAGACTCTGCATCCTTTGATTCGTACAAGCCTTGCTTAAGGATTAGGAGTGAGACTTATGTGGTTTAGTTTTAGGATTATTGTTTTACTTATTATATAATCTTCTAGATATTATTTAGCTTAGAGCCAGCTTCTTGTATCATGTTTCAGAATTTATCCTTTTTTGCTTTGCCTAATATCTTGCCTTTTCGCCTTTTTGAGCACAGGATCTGTGCTAACGATATTATCAACCGTCAGGAGTGCTCATTGGTTGGATCTTCTACGCGGAACGCCTGCGTTTCTCCTGCTTTTGATTGGTCAATTTCCACTGCAATTTCACAGCTAATTACGCAGTGCCGTACAGCGAATATGTACTTATATCTGCGCCCTGCGCAGCTTTTTGAGAGAGAACAGAGCCGTTTCTCCATCTTGCTCGACAGTGTTAGAGGATGGTAGCAAACAGCGTACGGAGTTGATTTCTTTATAGCCTCTAAGATAGCTTTTATTAGTTTGCTTATAAATTAATTAATTATGTCTTATAATGTTAGAGAGTATTTATCTAGGCTCTCTATACAGAGGTTTAAGCTTTTATAAAACTTTTTGACGTTAAGTTTCTTTTATGCTTTTTTCTAGGGTATCTTAACTAGGGGTTCTGTGTTATCTTATTCAAACTCTATACAGATTAAGAGGTGATCTAAGGATTAGTCTAGCTCTATTTCTATTTTATATTATATAAGTTGCTATCTTAGTATTATAGTTATAAAGACTAAGCTAATAATTGTTTATTTATGCAAGTTACCTCTTTAATAATTCCTTATAATTATGCCTTATAGTAATATAAGGTCTATATCTGCCTCTTATATAACGTTAAGAAGAGTATCAACTAGCTTATATTGCATAAAGTAAAAGGGCTTACCTTATCTCAGGTAATAAAGGTTAAAGTCTCCTATAATAATTTATTTTCTTAGTATCTTAAGGGCTTCTTTTAGTGTATAAAGAGTTTTAGTCTCTTGTGCCTCTGAATAAGTGATTTAATAATAATACATGTTATAAATATTAATTATTTATATAAGGTCTGTATTCAGATTTATTAGTTCGTTTTGAATCTGTAAGTAATTATTATAAGGTCTTTCGAATAATATGTTTCTGACTACTTGTTTGTATAGATTCTCTTATTGATATATATGCTCACTCTTAAATCCTTGTGTCCTTAATCACTTGTGTAGAATAAGCTCTGCCTAAGATTATACAGCATAATATTAAACAGGTTTCTTTATAGTTCTTAGACTATTATAATATATTATATAAATACTTTAGGGTTTTACAGAAGGCTTATAAGGACCTTTATACAAGACTTATTAACATTATATTATAGGATCTTGAGGTTTTGAGTTTGTGTTGTATGTTCTATTATTCTTTTATTTCTGGGGTGATTTAGCTTCCTTTAAGAAGGGATTAAATGTTGTAGCTCTGTATAAGGTCTTCTTTTAGCTTGTTTTTCTTAAGCCTACTAGTTAGCCTTGTGCTAGCTTTCTCTTATATATCTCTTTAACCTAAGTTTATTCTTTGTCTAATTCTAATATCTCTTCTTATTATATAAGGGCCTATAATTTTATTATATTATTTTATGTTAACTAAGGTAGCTTTTCCTTATAAAATAATATAACGTAGAGTTCGTATCCCTTTACTAGGTCTTTGCCACGCTTTCTAGCATCTACTATTTAAGGCGAGATGCTTCAGGGTTCAAGTAGACAAAGCCCTTGCCTACGCTCTAATTATAGTTTACTCCTTAAGTATATAGTACTGGTATTCAGCTAGAATGATATCGCTTTGACTTGTATGCAAAATATACACTTCTTGCAGGCTCTTAGTATGAGTAAGATAACTGGCCTAGACTCTTTATATACTGACACGCGTATACTGTCCTCTTAGGCTGTACAGACAGTCTCCTTAGTGGCTGCCATTATATACCACGCCCTACGTTGAGCCTAGAAGGCTCTTCGCTTCATATTATCTATAGAAGTCTCCTTTGTACAGACTGATTATGTCTTGCAAACGACTCGCTTAATACGCGCATGTTAGCTGTGTACTAATTCCTCGCTTACTAACTAAGCTTGTGTCCTTATTATCTTAATAGATGCCCTTATACAATATGCCTATAGCCACGCTTTAACAAGTTTATATAAGTTTATTCTGAGTAAACTAGTATCCTTAATTACTTATAATTCTGTATAATCATTTATATAAGATGATTCGCCTGTGATTCTTAAGAGTAGTCTGTAGCTCTAGCCTTAATAAGACTTATAAGTCTTAATAAGTTCATTTATACTAAAGACTATAGGCCTTAATAAGGATTAATAAACACTTATTTATTCATTTATATTAAAGGATTTCCCTCTCTTTACTAGTGAGTTACTATATTTATACATGTAATACATAATCTTAGGAAGGGACAAGCATAAGGGTGTCCTGTCTTTTAAATAAAACAATATTATATCCACTGATAATAGAGTTAGTTTCAGGTCTGAGTACGAGTTAGATACTTAAGAATCAGATGGTTTTTATAAGCCAATTCCCCTGGTTTAATACACGCAGGCGACTTGCGTATACAGCGCACGTGTTCACTTACACCGCCATCTAGATTTCATTTGATTTTATTGCTGCAGCGACTACTTATACCAGATACTGTAAGAAGATAGAAATCTATATCCCAGCTGTCTAAATAACTAATAGTTACTCAGTGCAAGCTTACTAAGGGCTAACATTTATATTATAGGTATAAAGTAATACTATATAATTAAAACAAAAGACTATTAGATAAAAAAGAAGATTACTAAAATAGCTAATATTATAAAGGACTATATATAAAATGCACGCTTATTATAGCTATGTTATAGGCTAAAGACTAGCAGAGAGAATACTATTACTAAAGCGTAATAAAGAATCTAAGAAATACATAAATAGATAGCAGAGTAGCAGTGCTATAAGCGAACTGCATACGTAATACAGGCTTGCTGAATACTATAAGGCAGAGGCCAGGACCCTTAACTACCTAGGCCAAAGAGACCACCTAACAAAAGAAACCTACTTACTAAATAGGGTAATCTCGAGTGAAAGAAGAGGTGAGCAGCTATATTACAAAGAAGGAGAGACTGGCTATAAGCAATAATCTAGTCTACTTCTTAAGAGTAGGACAGTTATATGCTATATATAAGATTAATAAAGGTAAAAATAATAGTATTATTCTTAATGTGGTTAGAGATTATAAGCCTAAATACATAATTAGTAGCTATCTAAGTACTAGATATTAATCTTGCCTACGCCTATAGCTAGCATATACAAATAGTTTACTATATCCTGCTATACTACCTAAGATATAATAGAGTAAGCATGCTAGCTGCCTGTGAAACAGAGTATATAAGTAAGATCCTCTTCTAATCTGTATATATAAAGCATGCGGCTTGCTAATTTATCTGTACAGGGATCCTAAAGTAATTTTATACTATAAAAGAGATAGCAGAGGAGGAGCTAGAAAGGTACAGAGTATTTGATACAGCAAAAGAGTAATAACAGCAAAAGTTAAGACCCTTTAAGATATTTAGTATATAATTAAAAGAGTAACTATATAAAAGGGGGCAACAGATATATAAATAAAATGCAGGTAAGGTAAAGGCGCCTTATAAAGTAATCTTAAACCCCTATTATAATAACTATACTTACTTAGTCTAGTAAGTCTAAAGTTTTCCTTATTAGGCTTTTCTTTTACTAAGTAATTATTTATATAGCCTTATAAATAAAGACTAAATAAATATTAAATAAAATAATATATATATATATATATATAATCTTTTTTTATATAATTAAATTATATAAATTCTTTATAATAAATATATCTTTAATAAAGATATAGAA